>NC_068438.1:22650506-22659955 GCF_023373465.1 Oncorhynchus keta
CTCACTGTCCGATAGGGGATATTCCTGTTTGAGTAGAATGCTCTCACTGTCCGACAGGTGATATTCCTGTTTGAGTAGAATGCTCTCACTGTCTGACAGGGGATATTCCTGTTTGAGGAGCATGCTCTCACTGCCCGACAGGGGATATTCCTGTTTGAGTAGAATGCTCTCACTGCCCGACAGGGAATACTCCTGTTTGAGTAGAATGCTCTCACTGTCCGATAGGGGATATTCCTGTTTGAGGAGCATGCTCTCACTGTCCGGCAGGGGATATTCCTGTTTGAGTAGAATGCTCTCACTGCCCGACAGGGGATATTCCTGTTTGAGTAGAATGCTCTCACTGTCTGGCAGGGGATATTCCTGTTTGAGTAGAATGCTCTCACTGCCTGATAGGGGATATTCCTGTTTGAGTAGAATGCTCTCACTGTCCGGAAGGGGATATTCCTGTTTGAGTAGAATGCTCTCACTGCCCGACAGGGGATATTCCTGTTTGAGGAGAATGCTCTCACTGCCCGACAGGGGATATTCCTGTTTGAGGAGAATGCTCTCACTGACCGACAGCGGATATTCCTGTTTGAGGAGCATGCTCTCACTGCCCGACAGGGGATATTCTCGTTTGAGGAGCATGCTCTCACTGCCCGACAGGGGATATTCCTGTTTGAGGAGAAGGCTCTCACTGCCCGACAGGGTATATTCCTGTTTGAGGAGCATGCTCTCACTGCCCGACAGGGGATATTCCTGTTTGAGGAGAAGGCTCTCACTGCCCGACAGGGAATATTCCTGTTTGAGGAGAATGCTCTCACTGCCCAACAGGGAATATTCCTGTTTGAGGAGAATGCTCTCACTGCCCGGCAGGGGATATTCCTGTTTGAGGAGAATGCTCTCACTGCCCGATAGGTGATATTCCTGTTTGAGTAGAATGCTCTCACTGTCTGGCAGGGGATATTCCTGTTTGAGTAGAATGCTCTCACTGTCTGATAGGGATATTCCTGTTTGAGTAGAATGCTCTCACTGTCCGGAAGGGGATATTCCTGTTTGAGTAGAATGCTCTCACTGCCCGACAGGGATATTCCTGTTTGAGGAGAAGGCTCTCACTGCCCGACAGGGATATTCCTGTTTGAGGAGAATGCTCTCACTGCCCGACAGCGGATATTCCTGTTTGAGTAGAATGCTCTCACTGCCCGACAGGGGATATTCCTGTTTGAGGAGCATGCTCACTGCCCGACAGGGAATATTCCTGTTTGAGGAGCATGCTCTCACTGCCCGACAGGGGATATTCCTGTTTGAGGAGAAGGCTCTCACTGCCTGACAGGGAATATTCCTGTTTGAGGAGAATGCTCTCACTGCCCGACAGGGAATATTCCTGTTTGAGGAGAATGCTCTCACTGCCCGACAAGGGATATTCCTGTTTGAGGAGAATGCTCTCACTGCCCGATAGGTGATATTCCTGTTTGAGTAGAATGCTCTCACTGTCTGGCAGGGGATATTCCTGTTTGAGTAGAATGCTCTCACTGTCTGATAGGGGATATTCCTGTTTGAGTAGAATGCTCTCACTGTCCGGAAGGGGATATTCCTGTTTGAGTAGAATGCTCTCACTGCCCGACAGGGATATTCCTGTTTGAGGAGAAGGCTCTCACTGCCCGACAGGGGATATTCCTGTTTGAGGAGAATGCTCTCACTGCCCGACAGCGGATATTCCTGTTTGAGTAGAATGCTCTCACTGCCCGACAGGGGATATTCCTGTTTGAGGAGCATGCTCTCACTGCCCGACAGGGATATTCTCGTTTGAGGAGCATGCTCTCACTGCCCGACAGGGGATATTCCTGTTTGAGGAGAAGGCTCTCACTGCCCGACAGGGGATATTCCTGTTTGAGGAGAAGGCTCTCATTGCCCGACAGGGAATATTCCTGTTTGAGGAGAAGGCTCTCACTGCCCGGCAGGGGATATTCCTGTTTGAGGAGAATGCTCTCACTGCCCGGCAGGGGATATTCCTGTTTGAGGAGAATGCTCTCACTGCCCGACAGGGGATATTCCTGTTTGAGTAGAATGCTCTCACTGTCTGGCAGGGGATATTCCTGTTTGAGTAGAATGCTCTCACTGTCTGATAGGGGATATTCCTGTTTGAGTAGAATGCTCTCACTGTCCGGAAGGGGATATTCCTGTTTGAGTAGAATGCTCTCACTGCCCGACAGGGGATATTCCTGTTTGAGGAGAAGGCTCTCACTGCCCGACAGGGATATTCCTGTTTGAGGAGAATGCTCTCACTGCCCGACAGTGGATATTCCTGTTTGAGGAGCATGCTCTCACTGACCGACAGCGGATATTCCTGTTTGAGGAGCATGCTCTCACTGCCCGACAGGGGATATTCTCGTTTGAGGAGCATGCTCTCACTGCCCGACAGGGGATATTCCTGTTTGAGGAGAATGCTCTCACTGCCCGACAGCGGATATTCCTGTTTGAGGAGCATGCTCTCACTGACCGACAGCGGATATTCCTGTTTGAGGAGCATGCTCTCACTGCCCGACAGGGGATATTCTCGTTTGAGGAGCATGCTCTCACTGCCCGACAGGGGATATTCCTGTTTGAGGAGAATGCTCTCACTGTCCGGCAGGGGATATTCCTGTTTGAGGAGCATGCTCTCACTGCCCGGCAGGGGATATTCCTGTTTGAGGAGAATGCTCTCACTGCCCGACAGGTGATATTCCACCCAAACACTGTATGCCATGGCCTCTCCAACATTGTTCCTGCAGCTACCCAGTGCTTAATTTAGGAAACCAAGTGAAATCTGTTTGGGAACATTGACAGTAACATGTTTTCTCAAAGAAACACATTTCATAAATTGTTGACAGACCGTCTGCACGCTTGAGAAAGGAATAAAGGAGAGAGAGGAGATGGAAATGAACAGAGTTGGGATATTCTGTATAGCTAAAGGTAATGTGTCACCCAATTAATTATTAAAATATTTTTTTAAATCCCTATTACTAGCCTATTCAAAATCAAATACAATTTTGAACCAACAGCATCGCTTAGGGCTATACGTTCTCTCCCAGAAATGTTGGAGTGTAGCATAAGGTAACCAGTCCATCCAGTGTGCATAATAATACAGTCCACACTCAAAGGCTAGACCAATTATGTACCAAATACCTCTTAAATCAGTTTTGTTTCATGTTTTTCTGCCATCCGCAATATGTGGCAGGTTATGTATGGTAAAAGGGCACAATCCTAATTTTAATTCAGGGACATTTTTGGGGCTTGGGCTCATAAGCCTATGCATATGCATAAGCTCTAATATGAGTATGGGTGTTATGAAATAATCATCACCTTAGAAAGCGTTGTCCATTTCGTCGTGTTGTGGTTTGAAAATACATCCACAACATTTAAACCTGCTGTTGAACTGCTTTCTTCAAATTGATCATCACAGTGAGGTGAGTTTGATAGGCCTGCTGTTTTGATGATAAGTGTTTGATGTGATTTTCCATTTAATTTGCTTTGATGTCAGAGTGGTTAGAGGGACAATAGAGAACTGAGTAGCAGGCCATTAGGACCTGATGGTAGTTAGCAAGTTGGGTACTACCAAAGCATGTCCAGGGTGCATAAAAGGAGATTACCATGACTCAATGGTCACGTGGAATTTTACTGAGGTTTACTCATGACTGCTGGTGCGCCGGTAATACGGTCACCGCCACCCGGTCACTGCAACAGCCCTAATCATGGCCCATACTTCTCTAATTGCTCCTCTATAACAACCATCATCATACGATTATGTAATATGGACTGATGGGATGCTCTCATCAAAACGAGCCGCAAAAGGACAGAGCAGGTGGTGGACCCTAACCCAAAGCTCAAGAACATGACCAATCTGACTGACACCGTCACTGAGTTATGTTGACATCGGCTAAGAATACCATCTAATCAACAGCTCAAACAGGTAATAAGAAAGTGGCTATTCTGAAAAGAAAGGTTAATTGTATTATCTGGAAGCGCTAAAACCCAATCTGTGCTCCAACTAGACTATATCGACAGCCAGCTGCTGCTATGACAAAACATCGACCAAGTCAGACAGCTTTTATATACTTTATGTTCCCTTCGGCCTGAAGGGCAAAGAGTGAAACAAGACAACTATGTAGAAAGGTAGAAAATAGTACAACAAGAAACTGTATTTATAATAGCTGCTGATCAATGGAAAACTAGCCCTTGCTATATAATATTATTAATGAAAATGACAGGGGCATAAATTCTTATTCTAATCAGTGACAAAAGCAGCAGGCACTGTGTAGCACACAGCAACCCTGGGGGTCAGAAGTCATCCCTCTGATAGTGTCTGGAGAGGTAGGGCTGGGAATTGCCAGGGACCTCACAATATGAAAACTTGAAATCGGCTCTAATTAATCGGCCATTCCGATTAATCGGCCGACCTCTATTATATATGTATTGTTTTGTGAAACAAACAGCTGACTAAAGATGGGATGGCATTTGTGCGGTTGAGTCTGTTTCTGCGGTAACATGGAATCTTAACAACGTGATGAAACTTTGTTGCTCCTTGCAAAAACAAGCAAGGTGTTTTAGCAAATGAGTATTTGGTTGCCTAGGCAACCCCCCCGCAGCAGCAGCACATGCAGTCAGGAGCGAAGGAGAGGAGAAAATGTGCGTCTTTGCTATTCTAACGGTTATAACGGTGACCGCGATCATTTGACTGACCAATAACTGTCATCCAAAATCCAATGACCATCACAGCCCTAGTCACTGTGAGTGTTGTTTTGTGTGTAGTCAGAACACTGAGTTAGTCAGAACACTGAGTTAGTGTGCATGTGTAACGTCATGTTTTTAGTCCCCTAGGGCCAAGCATCTCTCATCTCTCAGAGGCCCGGATCTGTCTGCTCCACTCATCATCAAAGGGGAGGCTGAGGAAGGCTGCAGCAGTCCTCTCCTACGCCTCTGAGAGAGGCTCTGCTCTGCTATATATCCAGAATATCAAACAGTGCATACTCTGGTTTTAATGAATCCTTCATCCATACAGTCCTCCTAGATCCTCCATCCATATCCATACATTGCTGTAGCTCCTCCATCCGTTAGGGAATTCATGATCCTAGCGACTGGTCGTCAATTCGAGATCATCATTAATAACAATATTTCTTGTGGATTATTTGGCCAGCCTCACAAGATCCACACCCCTAGCTGCACACACGCACAAAACACACACACACTCACAGCTGCCTATACAGGGTTGAGGATGAGTAAAGGCAGATGCCAACTGGGCTTTAAGGATAAATGCAGATATGAATCTTACTTCATCCAACAACTTAGTCCACAACACATCAAATATACAGGTATTAAGGTATATTGATAATACAGCCATAAAATAGGATTAATAAACGTTACTTAAAAGCCATATTGAAAGAGAAGTTTCACTGTACATGCTAAGTGCTCCATGTGCTGAACTCAGCTGGTCTGAGAGGGATCCCAGCCATAAACAGCTTAAGTAACACATGCTATTCAAACACCAGCTGAACTAAAGATAGCAGTCCAGCAACTAAGTGTAGGCTAGTAAGTGTGTTATAACGTTCTGTACATATGCTTATTCTTCTCAGAGAAGGTTGTAATGGAGGAGCCCTTGGTGAAAGCTCACTGCAGGTATGTCCATGCTGTTCAATATGAAGAAAGAGCACTGGCCATTGCGTTCTGATTTCAGTGTGTTTACAAATAAACACAGCTTTAGTAGATAATGCTGGTAAGTGGTCAGCTATGATCTGAATAAAGATTATCCTATGATTCCCTGGCAACTGAGATTGGAGAAAAACATCCACTCACATGATTGGCTGGGGTCGTCACCATCCTATGACAGAATCCAGCAGAAATACAAACATAGACCTAGGCCTACATGGTTGGCTGTAGTGTTGTTGTTGTCATAATCACCACTCATAAGACAGTGCAGACAGTCACAGCAGGAACTAAAATTGTCCATGGAGAGATGAGGCATAGCCTGTGTCTGCCTCTGCTAATATTCTACTTTGTGATATATTACTTGATATTCTTCTTGGATACAGAGAAGGCTAACCAGCATCACCAAGTTCAGGACTGTAATCATCAACCGCTGATTTATCTAAACAAAAACCTCGAAATGGAGATGTTACTCCAAAGCATTATGAGTCAGGTTACGTATTGACTCTTTCTGTCATTTCCATCCTCCTCTCTCCATCTTACAGTGCAATCGGAAGGTATTCAGACCCTTGACTTGTCCACATTTTGTTACATTACAGCCTTATTCTAAAACGGATTAAATAAACGTACCTTGTCAATCTACAATGCATAATGACAAGCGGCCAGTTTAAATTTTTTCAAATATGTGAAAAATAAACAGAAATACCTTATTTACATAAGTATTCAGACCCTTTGTTATGAGGCCCAAAATTGACCTCAGGTGCATCCTGTATCCATTGATCATCCATGAGCAGTTTCTACAACTTGATTGGAGTTCACTTGTGGTAAATTCAATTCCATTGGACATGATTTGGAAAGACACAAACCTGTCTACATAAGGTCCAAAGCAGTTTACAGTGCATGTCAGAGCAAAAACCAAGCCATGAGGTCGAAGAAATTGTCCGTAGAGCTCTGAGACAGGACTGTGTTGAGGCACAGATCTGGGGAAGGGGTACCAAAAATGTCTGCAGCATTGAAGGTCCCCAAGAACACAGTGGCCTCCTATAATTGTTAAATGGAAGAAGTTTGGAACCCCCAAGACTCTTCCTAGAGCTCTTCCCAGCCAAACTGAGCAAGCGGGGGAGAATGAATGGCCTTGGTCACGGAGGTGACCAAGAACCCGATGGTCACTCTCCTAGCAAGCAGGGAAAGTACTTAATGGTACTTAATGGAAACAAATAATTTTGTTTTAAACCTTCCCCAAACCATAAGACCTAACCTTAACCACTTGGAATTAATACATAAACTTAACCTTTTGAGTTGTTTCTGTTTTAACACTGCAACCACATGGAATTAACCCTGTAACTAGTGATGCACCGATATGACATTTTTGGCCGATACCAATATCCAATATTTTCCTCGCCGATATAGCAGATATTATAGTTAACACACACATGGACTCAGCGTTCTAAAGCACTGCATCTCAGTGCAAGAGGTGTCACTACATTCCCTGATTCAGACTCAGGCTGTATCACACACAATTGGCCCAGCGTCGTCAATTGTAAGTAAGAATTTGTTCTTAACTGACTTGCCAAGTAAAATAAAGGTTACACACACACACACCAAAAAGTTATTTTGTTGTCATTCATGGTTGGGCAGCAGGGTAGCCTAGTGGTTAGAGCGTTGGACTAGTAACCGAAAGGTTACAAGTTCAAAGCCCTGGAGCTGAAAAGGTACAAATCTGTCGTTCTGCCCCTGAACAGGCAGTTAACCCACTGTTCCTAGGCCGTCATTGAAAATGCGAATTTTTCTTAACTGACTTGCCTGGTTAAATAAAGGTAAAATAAAAATAAATTCACGTATGTCCCGATTACCAGTAATCGTTGTTCAGTCGTTGTTCATTTGTTCATTTGTTCAGTCGTTTCAATCTCAACCAGGATTTCCTTGTGGATTATTCCTTGTGGATTATAAGATCCACACCTCAGTTGCATGTCAAAAAGATGCAACATAACACAACATCTGTTTCAGTAGCTATAGTTAGCTAGCTATCTATATAGCTAGGTGTCATCATCTAAAATAACCTAATTTATAAAACAGTTCTTATTTGATTAGCCACAATAGTGGACTTTGTGGTTAGCCTTCAAAATAAAAGTATGGCATTATTCTACAATTTGTATTCATTTGCATCACTGTCAATGACATACTTTTATTTTGAAGGCAAACTGCAAATTCCACTATTGTGGCTAACCCTTATTAGTGGCTTACTTCAACAACAACAAACCCATTGCGGTCGAGCTTCACTAGCCAGATGAAGCTAGCTGGCTGCTTATGACGTTAGCTTTGGGCAACAGGGTTAGGTTGCTGACTAGCTATTTAGTGGCGGCAGAACCACTGTTCCTAGGCCGTCATTGACAATAAGAATTTGTTCTTAACTGACTAGCCTGGTAAAAAAATATATATATATAAAGAAAATTAATGAACTGAAGTGAGTACTTTGTGAGTACTTACTCATGAAGATTCCTAAATCACTGCTAAGAATAATGAAAATGACTGCAGGTTCCACTGGTCACTGTTTTCAGGCGGGTTGCATTTGTGCTAGCTAGGTACCAAGCCAAAACTAGCTACCCTAGAAGTTGCGGTCAAACAAATGATGCGGTATTGTAAACACATCTTTCGTGGCCGGTGTTTGCTTGTTTGCAGACTTTTTGTACAGCTTTGACAGTGCTACTGTATCTCTTTTTGACACGCAAAGACACAAATGGCGTACCATAGCATGTATGTCGTGAAGCTAATAGCAGTGACGCTATTACTGTGTAACTCCGGTAGGGCAGCATCTGAACGATAGCGCACTTGGTAGTGTGCACCGGTGCTCGACCAGTCGGCGAAAGCCAACATCACCTACGACAGAGAACGGTTGATTGTCAAGGGCTCTGAATTCCATTATCTTGGCTTTAATGGATTTCGCCTTTGAGTTGTCTCAGCTGAAACGTTCTTACTCTTTCAAATGACTGCTCGACTTGTTGACTGCTCCATCCACACAGCAGACATTGCTGGCTAGTTTAGGAATGCTGTGTTGCACATATAGAGCAACATTTTACGTCAGCTTTGACATCGGTTTTGCACATCGGGCGTTAAACAAGACATCGGCCGATACCAATGTTGGCATTTTTAGCTAATATTGGCCATTTCTGATATGTTCACCGATATATCGTGCATCCCCACCTGTAACCACATGGAATTAACCCTGTACCACGCATAATTCATCGTTCAAAAATCCAATTAAAGCAAATTCCAACGTGAAACTATGAGATTAGATTGATATAAAACCATCGACAGATGTGGAAAAGCGTCAAAAGGCCTACTTTTTAAGATACAGTAAAGTTAACAACATTTGAGGATATTCTAGCCAAAATGTATATTCAAATGGCGGATATGTTGAGAAGGAACAACAGCATTGCTTGTTGACATGATAAGCAAAGGTCTATTTCCAATTAGCATCTCCTTCTCACACTACTATAGAATCTCAGGGGAAGTAACAGTGTTCTGCTCCTGGGAGGAATGCAGCATTATTAGCAGGCTCAGCCTCCATCCCAGCTAAAGCTTGAGGAGCGTAACAAGTCACCATATCAGGAGGTGACATCACAGAGATGAGTCACACAGCGTGTACTGTTGAGTGAGCATCACCACTGAAACCTTCAGTAACGATCTAGTATGTTCACTAAGCATTTATTACACTTCTAGCTCACACGTATATGACCATCATAAACATGATTTTATAGCAAAGTGAGACACAAAGAGATGCAATCACAGAT
>NC_068438.1:22660055-22762555 GCF_023373465.1 Oncorhynchus keta
TCCTCTCTCTGCTCCCCTCTTCTCCCCTCCTCTCTCCTCCCCAGTGTCCTCTCCCTGCTCACTCTCTTCTCCCCTCCTCTCCTCCCCAGTGTCACTCCCTCTGCTCCCCCCTCTTCTCCCCCTCCTCTCTCCTCCTCAGTGTTCTCTCCCTGCTCCCCTCTTCTCCCCCTCCTCTCTCCTCCCCAGTGTCCTCTCCCTGCTCACTCTTTTCCCGTTCCTCTCCTCCCCAGTGTCTTCTCCTCTCCTCTTCTCCCTCCTCTCTCCTTCCCAGCGCCCTCTCCTGCTCACTCTCTTTTCCCCTTCCTCTCTCCTCCCCAGTGTCCTCTCCCTTATCCCCTCTTCCCCCTCCTCTCTCCTCTCCAGTGTCCTCCCTGGTTCTTAAATCTCTCCTCCCAGTGTCCTCCTGCTCCCCCTCTTCTCCTTCCTCTCTATCTCCCAGTGTCCTCTCCTGCTCCCCCTTTAAATCTGTAAATCCCCAGTGTCCTCTATATCTCATCTTCTCCCCCTCCTCTATCCTCCCCCAGTGTCCTTAAATGCTCACTCTCTTTTCCCTCCTCTCTCATCGATTGATAATATCTTCTGCCCCCTCTTAAAAATCGTTCTCCTCCCCAGTGCCCTCTCCCTGTCACTCTCTTTTCCCCTTCCTCTCCTCCCCAGTGTCCTCTCCCTGCTCCCCCTCTTTCTCCCCTTCCTCTCTCCTCCCCAGTGTCCTCTCCTGCTCCCCCTCTTTTCCCCTTCCTCTCTCCTGCCCAGTGCCCTCTCCCTGCTCCCCTCTTTTCCTTCCTCTCTCCTCCCCAGTGTCCTCTCCTCTGCACTCTCTTTTCCTTCCTCCTCTCTCCTCCCAGTGTCCTCCTCTGTCAAATATATTTTATCATCATCTAAATCCCCAGTTGATTAAAAATATGCATAATAAATAAATCATGTAAATACAGTTGATCATCTCATACTACATCTTCTATCTCATCATATATCATACGGTTGTCATCATGTAATGCATATTTATGCATCATATATACATACGATTGATTAATGTCGCAATAAATATACTTATGCATCTATAATATATATCGGTTGATGTCATCTCATATGCATATTTTATGCATCATATATCATCACGTTGATTATGTCATATGCATATTTATGCATATATATATACATACGATTGATCATCATCATATGCATATTATGCGTATCATATATAAATACGGTTGATGCTCATAATACATCGTCTATGCATCATATATACATACGGTTGATCCTCTGCATATGCATATTCATGCATCATCTATCATACGGTTGATCATCTCATAATAATATATGCATGTATCATCATATAATACGGTTGATCATCTGTATGCATATTTATGCATCATGTATAAATACGGTTGATAAATATCATAATACATATCATTCCTCTCTCATCCCCAGTTGTCATCTCTATACCCCTCTTCTCCCCTCCTCCTCTCCTCCCCAGTGTCCTCCTCTGCTCCCCCTCTTCTTCCTCTATCTCTCCTACAGTGTCCTCTTCTTAATAAATATTTCTCCCCTCCTCTCTCCTCCCCAGTGTCCTCTCCTGCTTCCTCTTCTCCCCCTCCTCTCTCATCCCGGTGTCCTCCATATGCATATTTTATGCATCATAATAAATACGATTAGTTTAATATGTCGCAATAAATAATAACAATAGTATAATATATGCGATTGATCAATATGACCATATGCATATTTTACATAAATATATGTCTCTTGATTGATATATGCATATGCATATTTCATCATATGTCATACGATTGATGCTCTATCTTAATACATCTTTATCGGCTATACTCCTCCCAGTCCTCTCCCTGCTCCCCCTCATTTCCCCGTCCCTCTCTCCTCCCAGTGTCCTCTCCTGCTCCCCCTCTTCTCCCCCTCCTCTTTCCTCCCCAGTGTCCTCTCCCTGCTCCCCTCTTCTCCCCTCCTCTCTCCTCCCCAGTGTCCTCTCTCCTGCTCCCCCTCTTCTCCCCCTCCTCTCTCCTCCCCAGTGTCCTCTCTCTGCTCACCCTCTTCTCCTCATCATCTGTCAATGCGGTTGATCGCATCATCATATAACATATTTTATGCATCATGTCATAAATACGAGTTGATTAATCATATATATGCATCTTTATGCATCATATATATAAATACGATTGTATGTCATAATAAATATAATATGTCATAATATATAAATACGATTGATCATGTCATAATGCATATTTTTCATCATATATATCGATTGATTAATGTCATAATGCATATTTTATGCATAAATATATAAATACGGTTGATAAATATGTAATGCATATTATAAGCATAAATATATAAATACGATTGATAAATATGCATAATAAATATGTTATATGCATAATATGTAAAATACGATTGATTAAATATGTAATGCATATTTATGCATCATATCACTCACGCAGTGTCATCTCCTGCATACCTCTTGTCCATCCTCTCTCATCACGGTTGATCATCATCTGTCATCATCTTCATCATCATCTCTCATCATCAGTGTCATCTCATAATACATCTTTCATAATATATATAATACGGTTGTATCTCATAATCATATTTATGCATCATCTATACTGCAGTTGATATATCATAATACATATGTGCATACATATATAAATACGGTTGATTAAATATCATAATAAATATATTATGCATCATATATACATGCTGATTGATATATATATGTATGCATCTTTATGCATCATATGTAAATACGATTGATGCATGTCGCAATACATATGTTATGCATCATATGTAAATACGGTTGATAATCATCATATGCATATTTTATGCATAAATATATATACGTCGATTGATGTCATAATACATATATGCATCATTGCATATATATATCATGTATGATTGATATAATATATGCATCATTTATGTATAAATGCTCGGTTGATTAATATGCATATGCATATTTATGCATCATATATAAATACGAGTTGTTATATGTAATAAATATTATGCAAAAAATATGTAAATACGGTTGATGTGTCATAATAAATCCAGATCCCTCCTATCTCCTCCCCAGGTTTCCCTCTGCTCCCCTCTTCTCCCCGTCCTCTCTCCTCCTCAGTGTTCTCTCCCTATCCCCCTCTTCTCCCCCTCTCCTCCCCAGATGTCCTCTCCCTGCTCCTCTCTTTTCCTTCCTCTCTCCTCCCCAGTGTCTTCTAAGATCCCCCTCTTCTCCCCCTCCTCTCTCCTTCCGGCGCCCTCTCCAATAAATAAATATATATATATGCGATTGTTATCATCATAATGCATCTTTATGCATAAATATATAAATACGATTAAAATGTATGCATAAATTATGCGTACAAAAATATATAAATACGAGTGATTCATGTCATAATAAATACATTCTTTATGCATCTACATATCATTGATTGATGTCATCTTATGCATCTTTATACATCATCATATATCATCGATTGATCATATCGCAATGCATATTTTATGCATCATCTCATATGCGGTTGATTAAATATGCAATACATATTACATGCATCATATATAATACGGTTGATTAAATATATGTAATGCATATTTATGCATCATATATCATACGAGTTGATTCATATGCATAATAAATATCTTTATGCATCAATATAAATACGGTTGATCATCATCATAATGCATCTTTATGCACTCATCTCTCATCCCCAGTGTCCTCTCCTGCTCACTCTCTTCTCCCCTCCTCTCTCCTCCCCAGTGTCCTCTCCCTGCTCACTCTCTTCTCCCTCCTCTCTCCTCCCCAGTGTCCTCTCCCTGCTCCCTCTCTTCTCCCCCTCCTCTCTCCTTCCCCAGTGTCCTCTCCCTGCTCACTCTCTTTCTCCTTCCTCTCTCCTCCCCAGTGTCCTCTCCTGCTACCCTCTTCTCCCTCTCCTCTCCAATTAATCCTCTCCCTGCTCACCCTCTTCTCCCCCTCCTCTCTCCTCCCAGTGTCCTCCCCTGCTCCCCCTCTTTCCCCCTCCTCTCTCCTCCCCCAGTGTCCTCTCCTGCTCCCCTCGTTTCCTTCCTCCTCTCCTCCCCAGTATCTACCTGCTCCCCCCTCTTCTCCTTCCTCTATCCTCCCAGTGTCCTCTCCTGCTCCCCTCTTTTCCCTCCTCTCTCCTCCCAGTGTCCTCCCTCTGCTCCCCCTCTTCTGCCCCTCCTCTCTCCTCCCCAGTGTCCTCTCCTGCTCCTCTCTTTTCCCTTCCTCTCTCCTCCCCAGTGTCCTCCCTCTTATCCCCCTCTTCTCCCCCCTCCTCTCTCTCCCCAGTGCCCTCTCCTGTATCTCTCTTTTCCCCTTCCTCTCCTCTTGATTGTCCATCCTCCATGTTATCTCTTCTCCCCCTCCTCTCTCCTCCCAGTGCCCTCTCCTGTCACTCATCTATCACCTTCATCTCTCACTCCCGGTGTCATCCTCATGCTCCACTCTCTTCTCCATAATATATAATACGGTTGATCATGTCATAATACATATTTATGCATCATATATATACGGTTGATCAATATCGCAATACATATTTATGCATCATCATATATATACGGTTGATAAATCATGTATGCATCTTTATGCATATATATATAAATACGATTGATCATCATAGCATAATATATATTTATGCATCATCATGTAAATACGAGTTGATAAATATCGTATGCATATTTATGCATCATATATAATCATCGAGTTGAATATCGTCATATGCATCATCATGTCATCATATATCATCACGGTGTCATCCTCATAATACACTCATCTCTCATTCATCTCTCATATCGGTCCTCATCACTACTACATCTTTTCCTTCCTCTCTCATCCGCAGTGTCCTCTCCTGCTCCCTCTTCTCCCTCCTCTATCATACGAGTGTCCTCTCATAACCATATAGCTATGCTCCATCTCTCATGCAGTTGATGGCTCTGTTAAATATGTTATGCGTAATATATAAATACGATTGATTAATATTCGCAATAAATATGTAAGCTTAGGTTCTTAAATATAATAAATGCAGTTGATCAAATACTTAATATGTTTATGCATAATATATCATGCGGTCGTTAAATAAAATATGAGCCATGTTATTTTAAAAGATATATGTAAATACGGTCAAATTCTTCCTTAACTCATCTTCTCCCTCTCTCTCCTCCCAGTGTCCTCTCCCTCTCCCCTCTTCTCCCCTCCTCTCTCCTCCCCAGTGTCCTCTCCCTGCTCCCCTCTTCTCCCCTCCTCTCCCTCCTCCCAGTGTTCTCTCCTGCTCCTCTCTTTTCTCCTCCCTATCTCTCATACGGTGTCCTCCTCACTGTCCCTGCTCCCCCTCTTCCCCCTCCTCTCTCCTCTCCAGTGTCCTCCTCCCTGCTCCCCCTCTTCTCCCCCTCCTCTCCTCCCCAGTGTCCTCCCTCTAATCCCCCTCTTCTCCTTCCTCTCTCCTCCCCAGTGTCCTCTCCTGCTCCCCCTCTTCTTGTATAATAAATCCCCAGTGTTCTCTCCTAATAAAATCCACTCTTCTGTCCTCTCTCCTCCCATTGTCCTCTCCTGCTCCCCCTCTTTCCCCTCCTCTCTCCTCCACGGTGTCCTCTCCTGCAAATATCCCCTCTTATGCCTCCTATCTCCATAGCAGTGTCCTCCCTCTGTCCCCTCTTATGCCTTCCTCTCTCATCCCAGGTGTTTCTCCTGCCATAAATATTCCATCTCTCTCCTCCCCAGTGTCCTCCTCTGCTCCCCCTCTTCTCCCCTCCTCTCTCCTCCCAGTGTTCTCTCCTGCTCCTCTCTTCTCCTTCTCTCTCCTCCCAGTGTCCTCTCCAATCCTCTTCTCCCCTCCTATCTCCTCCCAGTGTCTCTCATAATGCTCCCCTCTTCTCCCCTCATCTCTCATACGGTGTCCTCTCTTAATAAATATTTATCTTTATCTCTCCATTTGGGAGGTTCTCCTCCCATTTTAATAAATAAATTCCTCTGATAAATAAAAATTGATCTGATTGTTCATCATCCCTGTCATTAAATATCATCTCATGTAAATACTTCCTGATAAATATCGATTCTTGTCCTCTTTATGCATAAATCCTAAATCCAGTGCCCTCTCCTGCTCCCCCTCTTCCCTCCTCCTCTCTCCTCCCCAGTGTCCTCTCCCTGCTCCCCCCTCTTCTCCCCCTCCTCTCTCCTCCCCAGTGTCCTCTCTCCTGCTCCTCTCTTTTCCCTTCCCTCTCCTCCCCAGTGTCCTCTCCCTGCTCCCCCTCTTCTCCCCCTCCTCTCTCCTCCCCAGTGTCCTCTCTGCTCCCCCTCTTCTCCCCCATCCTCTCTCCTCCCCAGTGTCTTCCCTGTCCCCTCTTCTCCCCTCCTCTCTCCATCCCCCAGTGTCCTCCCTCTGCTCCCCTCTTTCCCCAAATCCTCTCTCCTCCATCAGTGTTCTCTCCCTGTCCCCTCTTTTCCCCTTCCTCTCTCCTCCCCAGTGTCGTTCTCCCATCCCCCTCTTCTCCCCCTCCTCTCTCCTCCCCCAGTGTCTTCTCCCTGCTCCCCCTCTTCTCCCCTTCCTCTCTCCTCCCCAGTGCCTCTCCTGCTCACTCTCTTTTCCTTCCAATCATAAATGCGGTTACAGTGTCATTCATATGCATCTTTATGCATAAATATATATATCATTTATGTCGCAGCCAAATATATGCATCATATATGCATACGGTTGTCATCATCTTATGCATCTTTGTCATGTAAATATCGGTTACGATTGATATATCGCAATGCATATTTTATGCACTCTCTCTCCTCCCCCAGTTGTCATCTCTTATGCATCTTCTCCCCGTGCTCTGTCCTCCGATTGTAAATCTCAAATCAAATCCAAATCCAAAATCCGATCAAATTCATTATACTCCCCTCTACATGCCCCTCCTCTCTCCTCCCAGTGTCTCTCCTGCTCACTCTCTTTTCCCCTTCCTCTCTCCTCCCCAGTGCAATGCTCTATCCCCCTCTTCTCCCCCTCCTCCTCCCCAGTGCCAAAACCTGCTTGAAGCCCCCTCTTCTCCCCTCCTCTCTCCTCCCCAGTGTCCTCTCTCTGCTCCCCTCTTCTCCCCTCCTCTCTCCTCCTCAGTGTCCTCTCCTGCTCATCTCTTTTCCTTCCTCTCTCCTCCCCCAGTGTCCTCTCCCTGCTCCCCTCTTCTCCCCTCCTCTCTCCTCCCCAGTGTCCTTCCTGCTCCCCTCTTCTTCCCTCCTCCTCTCTCCTCCCAGTGTCCTCTCCTGCTCCCCCTCTTCTCCCCTCCTCTCTCCTCCCAGTGTCCTCTCCTGCTCCCCTCTTCCCCCTCCTCTCTCTCATACAGTTCCTCTCATAATAAATATCTTATCCCCCTCCTCTGTCCTCCCGATTGATATGCTCCTCTAATAATGCATCTTCATTTTAAATATGTCATCATCCCAGGATGTCATAATGCATGGCTATGCATAAATATAAATACGGTTGATAAATCCTCTTGGTAAATATTTATGCATCATATAATAAATGCGATTGATAAATATCATCGTAAATATGTTTTATTAAATAAATATGTAAATCTGCATATGGTTTATGCATCATGTCATACGTTGATTATGTCATAATAAATATCAGCTTATGTAAAATTTTAAATATGTAAATGCCGGTTAAATATCAGCTGTGCATATTTTGCATCATATCCTCCCCATTAAATCCTCTCCCTTATCCTCTCTTCTCCTCCTCTCTCTCCTCCCCAGTGTCCTCTCCCTGCTCCCCCTCTTCTCCCCTCCTCTCTCCTCCCCAGTGTCCTCTCTCTGCTCCCCCTCTTCTCCCTCCTCTCTCCTCCCCAGTGTCCTCTTCCTGCATCCAGCTGATTCTCAAAGTCCTCTCATCCCCAGTGTCCTAAAACCCCAAACAGCAAACAATGCTTGTAAAATCACTCTGCATAAACTCCTCCCCGTTATTATGTCGCAATGCTTTTGTACCAGATCAGCCCTAAAACCGTTGATTGATCGCAAATAATATCTTTTAAATCATCTAAATGCACGGTGTTGATCATAGGAAAAACTCCTAGATCTCTCCTCCCCAGGTCCTCTCTCTGCCTCCCCCTCTTCTCCTGCTCTCTCTCCTCCCCAGTGTCCTCTCCTGCTCCCCTCTTTCCCCCTCCTCTCTCCTCCCAGTGTCCTCTCCTGCTCCCCTCTTTTCCCTTCCTCTCTCCTCCCAGTGTCCTCCCTCCTCCCCTCTTCTCCCCCTCCTCTCTCCTCCCAGTGTCTCCTGCTCCTCTCTTCTCTCCTAAATAAATATACAGTGTCCTCTCTCTATCCCCCTCTTCTCCCCTTCTATCTCATGTTGATTAATATATCCAATCCTCTCTTTTCATCATATCTCCTCCCCAGTTAAATCCTCATAATCCCCCTCTTCCCCCTCTTCTCCTCTCCAGTTGATGTCCTTAATGCATATTTATGCATAATATATAAATACGGTTGTTCATGTCATAATAAATATGTACTCATTCATCATATATCATCACGATTGATGTCATATGCATATATTTCATCATGTCATAAATATCGGTTGATTATATCTGTGCATCTATCATCATCATCCGATTGATCATCTATCATCTATGCAGTTGATCATGTCATAATGCATCATTTATGCATCATATATAAATACGATTGATTCAATATCGTAATGCATATTTTATGCATATATAATAAATACGGTTGATTAATCATAATAATATATATGCATTACATGTATATCATCACGATTGATTATATATCATAATGCATGTTTATGCATCATATATATGCGGTTGATATCATATGTAATGCATCTTTCATCATATATCATAATACGGTTGTCATAATCATATGTCATATTTATGCATAATATATAATACGGTTGATTCATGTCCCATATACATGTGTCATCAGTGATAAATAATACGATTGATGCTCATGCATCTTCTCCCCTCCTCTCTCCTGCCCAGTGTCCTCTCTCTGTCCCCCTCTTCTCCCCTCCTCTCTCTCCCCAGTGTCCTCTCCCTGCTCCTCTCTTCTCCCCTCCTCTCTCCTCCCCAGTGTCCTCCCCTGCTCCCCCTCTTCTCCCCTCCTCTCTCCTCCCCCAGTGTCTCTCCCTGCTCACTCTCTTTTCTCCTTCCTCTCTCCTCCCCAGTGTCCTTTCCTGTATCCCCCTCGTTTCCCTCCTCTCTCCCCAGTGTCCTCTCTCCTGCTCCCCTCTTCTCCCCTCCTCTTCCTCCCAGTGTCCTCTCTCTCCTCCTCTTTTCCTCCTCTCTCTTCAAGTGTCTCTCTCCCTCCTCCTCTCCTCCCCAGTGTCCTCCCTCTGCGGTTGATCCCCCTCTTCTGCCTCCTAATCTCCTCCCCAGTGTCCTCCTGCTCCCCCTCTTTTCCCCTCCTCTCTCCTCCCCAGTGTCCTCTCCCTGCTCCCCCTCTTCTCCCCTCCTCTCTCCTCCCCAGTGTCCTCTCTCTGCTCCCCCTCTTCTCCCCTCCTCTCTCCCCAGTGTCCTCTCCTTCTCCCCCTCTTCTCCTCCTCTCGGTCTCCTCCCCAGTGTCCTCTCCTGCTCTTCTCTTTTCCCCAGTTCTCTCTCCTCTCCCAGTGTCCTCCCTCTAATCCCCTCTTCTCCTCCTCTCTCTCCCCATTGTCCTCTCTCTGCTCCCCTCTTCTCCTCCTCTCTCATCCCAGTGTCCTCTCCTAATCCCCCTCTTTTCATCATTCTCTCTCCTCCCCAGTGTCCTCTCCTGCTCCCCCTCTTCATTCCTC
Source organism: Oncorhynchus keta (assembly GCF_023373465.1). Taxonomy (NCBI): domain Eukaryota; kingdom Metazoa; phylum Chordata; class Actinopteri; order Salmoniformes; family Salmonidae; genus Oncorhynchus; species Oncorhynchus keta. Next base: position 22,669,829 of record NC_068438.1, read on the forward strand.
TCTCCTCCCCAGTGTCCTCTCCTGCTCCCCTCTTCTCCCCTCCTCTCTCCTCCCAGTGTCCTCTCCTGTCATCCCCTCTTTTTTCCTTCCTCTCTCCTCCCCAGTGTTGTCTCTATCCCCCTCTTTCCCCTTCCTCTCTCCTCCAGTGTCCTCTCCTGCTCCCCCTCTTCTCCCCTCCTCTCTCCTCCCCAGTGTCCTCTCTCTGCTCCCCCTCTTCTCCCCCTCCTCTCTCTCCTCCCCAGTGTCCTCTCCTGCTCCCCTCTTCTCCCCTTCCTCTCTCCTCCCCAGTGTCCTCTCCCCTGCTCCCCTCTTTCCCCTCCTCTCTCCTCCCCAGTGACCTCTCCCTGCTCCCCCTCTTTTCCCCTCCTCTCTCCTCCCCAGTGTCCTGTCCCTAAATCCCCCTCTTCTCCCCTTCCTCTCTCCTCCCCAGTGTCCTCTCTGCTCCCTCTTCTTCCTTCCTCTCTCCTCCCAGTGTCCTCTCCTGCTCCCCTCTTCTCCCCTCCTCTCTCCTCCCCCAGTGTCCTCTCCCTGCTCCTCTCTTCTCCCCTCCTCTCTCATCCCAGTGTGTCTCCTCTCCTCTGCTATCTTCATCATATCTCATACGGTGTCATCTCATATGCATCTTTATGCATCATATATCATACGGTTGTATCCATCATCATATCTTATGCATCATCTCATCTCGGTGTCATCTCATAATACATCTTTATCCATCATCTCTCATCATACAGTGTCATCTCTCCTATCCCATCTTCTCCCTCATCTCTCATACAGTGTCATATCATATAATGCATCTTATCATCATCTATACGGTTGATCATGTCATAATACATATGTTTATGCATCATGTCTCATACGATTGATCATATCTAATGCATCTTTATGCATCATATATACATACGGTTGTTATATCATAATAAATATGTATGCATCATATATAAATACGATTGATAAATATCATATGCATATTTTCATCATCATATATCTGCGGTTGATATATCGTCATATGCATATTTGTAAATATATATACATACGGTTGATTAAATCATCTTATGCATCATTATGTTAATATATATCATTTGATTGATAAAAATATCTCTAATAAATATATTTTATGCATAAATCCTAAATTCCCTAATCCCCCTAATTCCCCTCCTCTCTCCTCTACAGTGTGTCTCCCTGCTCCTTTTCCCTCCTCTCTCATTACAGTGTCATAATCTCTCTGCATAAATCTTATAAATACGATTGTTAAATATATGCATACGGTGTAATATATAAATACGATTGATCTGTCCTATGCATAACATGCTCCTCCCCGATTGTGTTCTCTGCCTATCTCTCTCTTTTCTCCTTCCTCTCTCCTCCCCAGTGTTCTCTCCCTGCTCCCCTCTTTTCTCCCTCCTCTCTCCTCCCCAGTGTCCTCTCCTGCTCCCCCTCTTTCCTTCCTCTCTCCTCCCAGTGTCCTCTCCTCTGCTCCCCCTCTTCTCCCCTCCTCTCTCCTCCCAGTGTCCTATCCAATAAATATTTATGCAAAATAATAAATACGATTGATATATCATAATGCATATTTATAAATCCACTTTGTTCATGTCATAATAATATATTTAGCCATAAATACGATTGATAAATATATACAATAAATATTTCCCCTCAATCATAAATACGGTTGATGTCATCATCTGCATATTTTATGCATCTCTCTCCTCCCCAGTGTCCTCTCCTGCTCTCTCTTTTCCCCTTCCTCTCTCCTCCCCAGTGTCCTCTCCCTGCTCCCCCTCTTCCCCCTCCTCTCTCCTCTCTCAGTGTCCTCTCCCTGCTCCCCCTCTTCTCCCCCTCCTCTCTCCTCCCCAGTGTCCTCTCTCTGCTCCCCCTCTTCTCCCCTTCCTCTCTCCTCCCCAGTGTCCTCTCCTGCTCCCTCTTTTCCCCTTCCTCTGTCTCCCCAGTTATTCATCTGCCATATGCATCCTCTCTATATACTCATATCATCGGTTGATGTCATCATAATATATGCATCTTTATGCATCATATATAATACGCTGGTTAATAAATATGTGCATCTTGTATGCATAATATATAAATACGGTTGATTACATATCGCAATAAATATCTATGCATAATATGTACATACGGTTGATTAATATGCTAATGCATATTTATGCATAATATATATACGGTTGATATCATAGCATATATATTGCATTTATATATGTAAATACGGTTGATTGATCATCATAATGCATATTTATGCATCATATATAAATACGGTTGATAATATCATATGTAGTACATATGTTGCTGCATTAATATATAATATGCAGTTGATTATCATCATAATGCATATTTTATGCATCATATATATACGGTTGATCATATAATATATGCATATTTATGCATCATGTAAATACGATTGATCATGTCATAATGCATCTTTTATGCATCATATGTAAATACGGTTCTCATAGCAGTTATGCTCCATATATAATACGATTTTATCCAATAAATCTCTTATCTCCAGTGTCCTCTCCCTGTCCCCCTCTCCCCCCCTCTTCTCTTCCTCCTCTTTACAAATCTCGATTCTCCTAATCCTCTGCTCCCCCTCTTCTCCCCTCCTCTCTCCTCCCCAGTGTCCTCTCCTGCTCCTCTCTTTTCCCCTTCCTCTCTCCTCCCCAGTGTCCTGCTCTCCTGCTCCCCCTCTTCTCCCCTCCTCTCTCCTCCTCCCCAGTGTCCTCTCCCTGCTCCTCTCTTCTCCCCTCCTCTCTCCTCCCCAGTGCCCTCTCCCTGTTCCCCCTCTTTTCCCTTCCTCTCTCCTCCCCAGTCCTGTCCCTCTTATGCATTATCCTCCAGTGTCCTGCAATCCCCTCGTTTCCTTAATCTCCTGTAAATACCAGTGTCTTCTCCCTGCTATGCTCTAATCTCCCCTCCTCTCTCCTCCCAGTGTCCTGTCCTCTCCCCTCTGCTTCCCCCTCCTTCCTTACCTTCCCCTCTTCTCCCCCTCAGCTGTAAATCACTCTCTTCTCTCCTCCTCTCTCCTCCCGAGTGTCCTCTCCCTGCTCCCTCCTCCCCAGTTCTCCCCCTCTTTTCCTCTCTCCTCCCCAGTGTCCTCTCCCTGCTCCCCCTCTTCTCCCCCTCCTCTCTCCTCCCCAGTGTCCTCCCTCTGCTCCCCCTCTTCTCCCCTCCCTGCTCCCCCTCTTCTCCCCTCCTCAGTGTTCTCTCTTGCTCATCATCCCTTGTTCTTCTCCCCCTCCTCTCTCCTCCATTGTATATCTATAAATATAGTGTCAGTTGATAAAATATCTTTCCTCCTCTCCTCCCAGTGTCCTCTTAAATATCCCCCTCTTTCCTCCTCTCCTCCCCAGTGTTCTCTCCCTGCTAATCTCTTTTCTCCTTCCTCTCTCTCCCCAGTGTCCTCTCTGTCCCCTCTTCCCCCTTCTCTCTCCTCCCCAGTGTCCTCTCTCTGTTATCTCTTTTCCCTCCTCTCTCCTCCCCAGTGTCCTCTCCTGCTCCCCCTCTTCCCCCTCCTCTCTCCTCACCAGTGTCCTCTTCCTCTTATGCATCCCTAAATCTTCTCCCCTCTTTATCACTCTCTTCCCCCCTTGTGTCTCCTCCCCAGTGTCCTCCCTGCTCCCCCTTTTCTCCATCCCTCTCTCCTCCCCAGTGTCCTCTTCTCCCCCTCTTAAATCCCCCTCCCTCTCTCCTCCCCAGTTTCTCTGCTCCCCCTCTTTCCCCTCCTCTCTCCTCCCAGTGTCCTCCATAATCCCCTCTTCTCTTCCTCTCTCTCTCTCCAGTGTCCTCTCCTGCTCCCCCTCTTCTCCCCCTCTCTCCTCCCCAGTGTCCTCTCTCTGCTCCCCCTCTTTTCCCCTTCCTCTCTCCTTCCCAGTGTCCTCCTCCTGCTCCTCTCTTTGCCCCTCCTCTCTCCTCCCCAGTGTCCTCTCCTGCTCCTCTCTTTTCCTTCCTCTCTCCTCCCAGTGTCTTCTCCTGCTCCCCTCTTCTCCCCATCATCTCTCCTTCCCAGCCCTCTCCCTGCTCCCTCTTTTCCCTCTCTCTCCCCAGTGTCCTCTCCCTCTTTATCCTCTCTCTCTCTCAGTGTCATCTCCTGTCCTCTTTCCCCATCTCTCTCCTCCTGGTTGTGCTCCTCTATTAATTTTTCCCCTTCCTCTCTCCTCCCAGTGTCCTCTCTGTCCCCCCTCGTTTCCTTCATCTCTCATACGGTGTCATCTCTAATACATATTCATGTCATCATGTCATACGGTTGTCATATAATATATCTTGATGTCATCATCATAATATATTGCTCATCATCTCATACGATTGATAAATATGCATAATATATGCATTTATATATGTAAATACTGAGTTGATGATATCATAATGCATATTTTATGCATCATATATAATACGGTTGATCATAGTCATAATACATCTTTATGCATAAATATGTAAATACGGTTGATAAATATCATAATGCATATTTTATGCATCAATATATCAATGCGGTTGATATGTCATGCAATAATATATACGCATTAATATATAATATACGGTTGATTAATATCGTAATGCATGTTTATGCATCATATATCATACGGTTGATGCATATCGCTAATGCATATTTATGCATAATACATCATGCGGATTGATATGTCGCTAATAATATTATGCATATATCATCATAAATGCTGATTGATATATATATGCATTTATGCATAAATATATCAAAGTTGATCCATGCCAATAATATGTTATGCATCTATGTAAATGCAGATTGATTAAATATATGCATCGGTTTCCTCTCTCCTCCTCAATGTTCTTCTGCTCAATCATTTTATGCATCATCCTCCGATTGTCCTAAATGCTCATAATAAATATTTCCCGTTAAATATCTCCTCCCCATTGATCTTCTCCCTCTCCCCATCTTTATGCATCATCTCTCCTTACGGTGTCTGTCATAATAATCTTTTCCCCTTCCTCTCTCCTCCCCAGTGTCCTCCCTGCTCCCCCTCTTCTCCCCCTCCTCTCTCCTCTCCAGTGTCCTCTTCTGCTCCCCCTCTTCTCCCCTCCTCTCTCCTCCCCAGTGTCCTCCCTCTGCTCCCCTCTTCTCCCCTTCTCTCTCCTCCCCAGTGTCCCTCCCTGCTCCCCCTCGTTCCTTCCTCTCTCCTCCCAGTGTCCTCTCCATGTCCCCTCTTTATCTCATCTCTCATCACGTTGTCCTCATAATAAATATCTTTCTCTAAATAATAAATCTTTTGATTAATACGGTGTCCCCATCTTCTGCCCTAATATCACTCCCCAGTGTCCTCTCTCATCTCGATTAAATATGTAAATACAGTGTCCTCTTCTCCATTTATGCATCTATTTATACGGTGCATCTCTTCCCTCTTTTCCTTCCTCTCTCCTCCCCAGTGTCCTCCCTGCTCCCCCTCTTCTCCCCCTTCCTCCTCTCCCAGTGTCCTCTCCTGCTCCCCTCTTTTTCCCTCCTCTCTCCTCCCCCAGTGTCCTCCAGTGTCCCCTCTTCTCCCCTCCTCTCTCCTCCCAGTGTTCCCCTCCCCTCTTCTCCCTCCTCTCTCCCCCAGTGTCCTCTCCTGCTTCTCACTCTTCTCCCCCTCCTCTCTCCTCCCCAGTGTCCTCTCCCTGCTCCCCCTCTTCTCCCCCTCCCTCTCTCCTCCCCAGTGCCCTCTCCTGCTCCCCCTCTTCTCCCCTTCCTTTCTCCTCCCCAGTGTCCTCCCTCTCTCCCCTCTTGTCCCCTCCTCTCTCTACAGTGTCCTCTCATAATCCCCCTCGTTCCTTCCTCTCTAAATCCCGGTGTCCTCTACCTACTCCCATCTTACTCCCCTCCTCCTTTCCCATTGTATAATAATCTCTTCTCTCCTCCTCTCTCCTAATGTCTATCCTCTTCTCCTCTTTATGCATCATCTTAATTAGGCATACATGCGGTGTGCATATCATATGCATATTTGATGCATCTGTATGCAATTGTTAAATATCTCTGTCCCAGTTAATCATGATTGATCCAAATATCCCTCCTCTCTCATACAGTGTCTATCTTATGCTTCCCTCTTCTCCCTTATCTCTCATACGTCTGCTCCTCTCTCATCTATACGTGTTTCTCTCCTGCTCCCCTTTTTATCCCTCCTCCTCTCCTCCCCCCAGTGTCCTCTCTTCCCTCTTCCCCCCTTCCTCTCTCCTCCCCAGTGTCCTCTCCTGCTCCCCTCTTCTCCCCTCCTCTCTCCTCCCCAGTGTCCTCTCCCTGCTCCTCTCTTTTCTCCTTCCTCTCTCCTCCCAGTGTCATCTCCCTGCTCCCCCTCTTCTCCCCTCCTCTCTCCTCCCCAGTGTCCTCTCCTGCTCCCCTCTTCTCCCCTCCTCTCTCCTCCCCAGTGTCCTCCCTCTGCTCCCCTCTTTCTCCCCTCCTCTCTCCTCCCCAGTGTCCTCTCCTGCTCCCCTCTTCTCCCCTCCTCCTCTCCTCCCCTCAGTGTCCTCTCCCTGCTCCTCTTCTCCTTCCTCTCCTCCCCAGTGTCCATCTCCTGTCCCCCTCTTCATCTCCCTCACGGTGTCCTCTCCTGTCCCATCTTATGCATCATATGTAAATACGGTTGATCATGTCGTAATAAATATTTATGCTCATATGTAAATACGAGTTGATAATATGCATAATGCATATTTTATGCATAATATATCATGCGGTTGTATATGTCATAATAAATATCATTATGCATATGTCATATATCGAGTTGATGATATCATAATGCATCTTTATGCATCATATGTAAATACGATCATATCAAATATGTCATGCATTATATATATACAGTTGATGTCAAATACATCTATACCTCATTTATGCATCATCTCTATCTACTGATTGATATGTCATAATGCATCATTTATGCATCATCATAACATACGGTTGGTCATGTCATATGCATATTTATGCATATATAAATACGGTTAATTGAATATCGTAATACATATATGCTCACTCATCTCTCATCCGGTGTCATCTCATAATATATGTCTCTCTCATCTATCTCTCCCACAGTGCATCTCCTCATCATCTCTATTATACATCATATCTAAATCTCTCCAGTGTCCTCTCCCTGCTCCCCTCTTCTCCCCCTCTCTCTCCTCCCCAGTGTCCTCTCTCTGCTCCCCCTCTTTTCCCCTTCCTCAGTGTCCTCCTACCCAGTGTCCTCCCTTCTCCCCCTCTTCTCCCCCCTCCTCCTCTCCTCCCCAGTGTCCCCCTCTTCCCTGCTCTCTCCTCTCTTTTTCCCGTTCCTCTTCTCCCCCCTCTGTCCCCCATATGCCTCCTCTCTGTGCATCTTTTCATGTCTCTCATTTTAAATTGATGTCTAATAATAAATATAACACATAAATACGGTTGATCATGTCATAATAAATATCGCTAACACGTATATATAAATACGTTGATGTTGCTCATAATGGCTCGTCTTTTCATTATCTCCTTCCCATCGGTGTCTCATAATAAAAATATAAATGTCATATATATACGATTGTTGATAATATGCCATAATCTTCATGCATATTCTTAATATAAAATGCGATTGATCTCTATGCAGTATGCCTCCTGCTCTGCTCCGGTTTCTCCTTCCTCTCCTCTTTTGATAAAATCCCAGTGATCCTAATATGCTTCCCCTCTTATGCATATATATCCTCCGAGTGTTTCCTCCTGTCCCCTCTTCTCTCCTTCCTCTCTCCTCCCCAGTGTCCTCTCCCTGCTCCCTCTTTCCCCCTCCTCTCTCCTCCCAGTGTCCTCTCCCTGCTCCCCCTCTTCTCCCCTCCTCTCTCCTCCCCAGTGTCCTCTCCCTGCTCCCCTCTTTCGTTCTCTCTCCTCCCCAGTGTCCTCTCCTGATCCCCTCTTCTCCCTTCCTCTTGTTTCCCCAGTGTCCTCTCCTGCTCCTCTCTTTCCCCTATCCTCTCTCCTCCCCAGTGTCTTCTCCTGCTCCCCCTCTTCTCCCCCTCCTCTCTCCTCCCCAGTGTCCTCTCCCTCATCCCCTCTTTTCCCCTTCCTCTCTCCTCCCCAGTGTCCTCCCCTGTGCCCCCTTTTCCCCCTCCCTCTCTCCTCCCCAGTGTCCTCTCCCTGTCCCCCTCTTCTCCCCTCCTCTCTCCTCCCCAGTGTCCTCTCCTGCTCCCCTCTTTTCCCCTTAAAATATCTAAATCCCGATTGTAAATCCATAATCCCCTCTTCTCCCCCTCCTCATATATAATACAGTTGTCCTCTCCTGCTCCCCCTCTTCTCCCCCTATATCTCTCGTTCCCAGTGCCCTCTCCATGCTCCTCTCTTTCCGATTCCTCTCTCTTACAGTGTCATCTCCTGTTCCTCCTCTTTTCCTAATAAATCTCTCCTCCCGGTGTCCTCTCCTGCTCCCTCTTCACCCCTCCTCTCCTCACCAGTGTCCTCTCCTGCTCCTCTCTTTTCCCCTTCCTCTCATCCCCAGTGTCCTCTCCTGCATGTTCCTCTCTTTTCCTTCCTCTCTCCTCCCCAGTGTCATCTATCTCCCCTCTTCTCCCCCTCCTCTCTCCTCCCCAGTGTCCTCCTCTGTCCCCTCTTCTCCTTCATTATCTCTATCGAGTTGATCATCCACCTAATCCCCCTTTATGCATAAATCTCATCACGATTGTCCTCCCTCTGTCCCCTCTTCTATGCATCTCTCTCATCACAGTTGTCCTAAATGTCATAATAAATATGTTAATAAATAACGCATTTTCTCTCATCGAGTGTCCTCTCCATTATCCCCCTCTTTCCCCCTCCTCTCTCCTGCCCAGTTGATCCCTCTGCTCATAATCTTCTTCCTCCTCCTCTCTCCTCTGAGTGTCCTCCTGCTCCCTCTTTTCCCCTTCCTCTCTCATCCCCAGTCCCCTCCCTCTCCCTGTTCCTCTCTTTTCCCCTTCCTCTCTCCTCCCCAGTGTCCTCTCCTGCTCCCTCTTTTTCCCCCTCCTCTCTCATTCCCAGTGTCCTCCCTGCTCCCCCTCTTCTCCCCTACTCTCTCCTCCCCAGTGTCCTCTCCTGCTCACTCTCTTTTCCCCTTGCTCTCTCCTCCCCAGTGTCCTCTCCCTATCCCCTTCTTCTCCCCCCCTCCTCTCTCCTCCCCAGTGTCCTCCCTCTGCTCCCTCTCTTTTCCTTCCTCTCTCCTCCCCAGTGTCCTCCTCCTGCTCCCCCTCTTCTCCCCCTCCTCTCTCTCCCCAGTGTCCTCCTCTGCTCCCCCTCTTCTCCCCTTCCTCTCTCCTCCCCAGTGTCCTCCACCTCTAATCTTCTCCTCTATCTCTCATACGGTGTCCTCCTCTCCCCTCTTCTCCCTCTATCCTCCTCTCTCCCCAGTGTCCTCTCTCTCACAGTGTCTCTTTTTCTTCCTCTCTCATCCCCAGTGTCCATCCATGCTCCCCTCTTCTCCTCCTCTTTTCCCAGTGCCCTCTCCTGCTCCCCTCTTTTCCTTCCTCTCTCATTCCCAGTGTCCTCTCCAATACTCTCTTTTCCCCTTCCTCTCTCTCATTTCCCAGTGCCCCCTCTCCCTGTTCCCCCTCTTCACCCCTCCTCTCTCCTCCCCAGTGTCCTCTCCCTGCTCCTCTCTTTTCCTTCCTCTCTCCTCCCCAGTGTCCTCTCCTGATCCTCTTCTTCTTCCTTCCTCTCTCCTCCCAGTGTCCTCTCTGCTCATATCCTCTTTTCCTTCCTCTCTCATACAGTGTCATCATCTATCCCCCCTCTTTATAATTCTCTAAATACAGTGTCATCACCTGCTGCATCTTATGCATTAAATATAAATCACAGTGTAAATAAACGCAATGCCCCTCTTAATGCATCCTCTAAATCCTCCCCAGTGATGTCATCTGCTCCCCTCTTTTGCATAAATATCTCCCCGAGTGTCCTCTAAATGTCCCCCTCTTCTCCCCTTCCTCTCTCCTCCCCAGTTGATCTCCATGCTCCCCTCTTCTCCCCTCCTCTCTCCTCCCCCAGTGTCCTCTCCTGCTCCCCCTCTTCTCCCCTCCTCTCTCCTCCCCAGTGTCCTCTCCTGTTCACTCTCTTTTCCCTTCCTCTCTCCTCCCCAGTGTCCTCTCCCTGTTCCTCTCTTTTCCCCTTCCTCTCTCCTCCCCAGTGTCCTCTCCCTGCTCCTCTCTTCTTCCCTTCCTCTCTCCTCCCAGTGTCTCTCTGTTCACTCTCTTTTCCTTCCTCTCTCATCCCCAGTGTCCTCTCCCTGTTCCCCCTCTTCTCCCCTTCCTCTCTCCTCCCCAGTGTCCTCCTCCTGCTCCCCTCTTCTCCCCTCCTCTCTCCTCCCAGTGTCCTCCCTCTGCTCCTCTCTTCCCCTTCCTCTCTCCTCCCCAGTGTCCTCCACCTGCATGATTCCCCCTCTTTTCCAGTTAAATATCAGTGATTGATCCATAAATCCCCACTCTTATGCATCTATATGGTAAATACGATTGATATCTCATAATAAATATCTTACATTTATGCATATATTCCGGTTGATTAACCATCTCATATGCACTCTTTATGCATTAATATATATACGATTGATCATAATCTCCTGTTCCTCTCTTTTCTTCCTCTCTCCTCCCCAGTGTCCTCTCCCTGCTCCCCCTCTTCTTCCCCTCCTCTCTCCTCCCAGTGTCCTCTCCCTGCTCACTCTCTTTTCCCCTTCCTCTCTCCTCCCCAGTGTCCTCTCCTGCTCCCCCTCTTCACCCCCTCCTCTCTCCTCCCCAGTGTCCTCTCCTGCTCCCCTCTTCTCCCCTCCTCTCTCCTCCCAGTGTCCTCTCCTGTCCCCCTCTTCTCCCCCTCTCTCTCCTCCCCAGTGTCCTCTCCCATCATAATGCTCTTTTCCCCTTCCTCTAATCTCCCCAGTGTCTCTCCTGCTCCCCCCTCTTCTCCCCCTCCTCTCTAAATACCAGTGTCCTCTCCCTGCTCACTCTCTTTCCTTCCTCTCTTTTCCCCTTCCTTGTCATGTGCCTTTATGCATTATATCACCCTGTCTCATAATAAAATGTTTCCCTCTTCTCCGGTTCCTTGCCTCCCAGTGTCCTGCCTATAATCCTCTCTTTCCCCCTAATCTCTCTTCCCCAGTGTCAACGATTGATCCCCCTCATAATCCTCTCTTTTCCCCTTCCTATCTCATACGAGTGTCCTCTAAATGCTCCCCCTCTTCTTCCTCTCTCCTCCCCAGTGTCCTCTCCCTGCTCCCCCTCCCCCTCTTCCCCTCCTCTCTCTCCTCCCCAGTGCCCTCTCCCAGCTCCGCCTCCCTCTTTTCCCCTTCCTCTCTCCTCCCAGTGTCCTCTCCTGCTTCCCCTCTTTTCCCCTCCTCTCTCCTCCCCAGTGTCCTCTCAATGCTCCCCTCTTCTCCCCCTCCTCTCTCCTCCTCAGTGTCCTCCTCTGCTCCCCTCTTCTCCCCGCCTCTCTCCTCCCCAGTGTCCTCCCTGCTCCTCTCTTTTCCTTCTCTCTCTCCTCCCCAGTGTCCTCTCCCTCCCCTCCCCCTCTTCTCTCCTTCCTCTCTCCTCCCACTCCTCTCTCCTCTAAATCCTCTCCTGTTCTCTTTTCCTTCCTCTCTCCTCCCCAGTGTCCTCTCCCCCCTGCTCCCCTCTTCTCCCCTCCTCCCTGCTCACTCCTCAGTTGTGTCTCCAGTGTCCTCTATGCTCTCTTTTCTCCTTCCATCTCTCCTCCCCAGTGTAGTGTCCTCTTTTCCTCCTCTTCCTCCTTTCTCTCTCCTCCCCAGTGTCCTCCTCCTGTCCCCTTTTCTCCTCCTCTCTCCTCCCAGTGTGATATCCTCTGCTCCCCCTCTTCTTCATTATCTCTCTCAAGTGTCATCACAGCTCCGCCTCCCTCTTCCCCCTATGCATCATCTAATCATACAGTGTCATATCTGTATGCATCTTTATCCCCTCATCTCTCATCCCCAGTGATTATCCTCCATAATAAATCTTTTCCCCTTAAATATCTCTCCCAGTGTCCTCTCCATGCTCCCCCTCTTCCCTCTTGCCCTCCTCTCTCCTCCCCAGTGTCCTCTCCCTGCTCCCCCTCTTCTCCCCTCCTCTCTCATTCCCAGTGCCATCTCCCTGCTCACTCTCTTTTCCCCTTCCTCTCTCCTCCCCAGTGTCCTCTCCCTGTTCACTCTCTTTTCCCCTTCCTCTCTCCTCCCCAGTGTCTCTCCCTGCTCCCCCTCTTCACCCCCTCCTCTCCTCCCCAGTGTCCTCTCCCTGCTCCTCTCTTTTCCTTCCTCTCTAGTCCCCAGTGTCCTCTCCTGTTCACTCTCTTTTCCCCTTCCTCTCTCCTCCCCAGTGTCCTCTCCTGCGCCCCCTCTTCTCCCCTCCTCTCTCCTCCCCAGTGTCCTCCTCTGCTCCCCCTCTTCTCCCTCCTCTCCTCCCCAGTGTCCTCTCCTGCTCCCCTCTTCCCCCTTCCTCTCTCCTCCCCAGTGTCCTCTCCTGCTCCCCCTCTTTCCCCTCCTTCTCATCCCCAGTGTATCTCATAAATAAATATTCTCATATCTCTCTCCCCAGGTGTGTCTCTCTCCATGCTCCCCCTCTTCTCCTCCTCTCTCCTCCGTTCATCTCCTCCATATCCACATCTTTGTCCCCTCTCCTCTCTCGTTGGTGCCTCTCCTGCTCATAATAAATAGTTTCCTCTTCTGTTCATCTTTTCCTTCAAATCTCATACGGTGTCATCTCTTTATCCTCCTCTCTCCTCCCAGTGTCCTCTCCTGCTCCTCTCTTTTCCCCTTCCTCTCCTCACCAGTGTCCTCTCCCTGTTCCTCTCTTTTCCTTCCTCTCTGGAGTCCCCAGTGTCCTCCTCCTGTTCCTCTCTTCTCCCCTTCCTCTCTCTCCTCCCCAGTTCCTCCCTCTGCTCCCCTCTTCTCCCCCTCCTCCTCTCCTCCTCAGTGTCCTCCCTCTGCTCCCTCTTCTCCCCCTCCCTCTCCTCCCCAGGTGTCCTCCTCCCTGCTCACTCTCTTTTCCCCCTCCTCTCCCTCCCCAGTGTCCTCTCCCTGCTCCCCCTCTTCTCTCCCCCTCTCTCCTCCCAGTGTCCTCTCCATGCTCCCCTCTTCTCCTCCTCTCCTCCCCAGTGTCCTCTCAATGCTTCCCTCTTTCCCCCTCCTCTCTCCTTCCCAGTGTCCTCTCAATGCTCCCCTTTTCCCCTTCCTCTCTCCTCCCCAGTGTCCTCTCTCTTCCCTCTTCTTCCCCCGCCTCTCTCCTCCCCAGTGTCCCTCCTGCTCCCCTCTTTTCCGTTCCTCCTCCCCAGTGTCCTCTCCCTGCTCCCCTCTTCTCCCTCCTCTCTCATCCCCAGTGCCTCTCCTGTTCATCTCTTTCCTTATATCTCTCCTCCCCAGTGTCATCATTTTATCACCCTCTTCTCTTCACTCTCTAAATCCCCCAGTGTCCTCCCTCTCCCCCTCTTCTTTATGCATCTCTCCTCCCCGGTGTCCTCTATGCTCACATAATAAATAACCTCCCTGCATTTAAATATATAAATCCTCCCAGTGTCCTCTCCTGTTCCCCCTCTTTTCCTCCTCTCTCCTCCCCAGTGTCCTCATCACCTCCCCCTCTTCTCCCCCTCCTCTCTCATACGGTGTTCATCCCTCTTCCCCATCTTATCCCATTTCTCTCCTCCGATTGATGTCGCTATGCCCCTCTTGCATCCTCTAATATCCCAGTGTCCTCTCACTCTTGCTCCCTCTTTATGCATAAATATATCTCGGTGTCCCCAGTGTCCTCAATAAATATCCCCTCTTCTCCCCATCTCTCATTGATCAGTGTCCTCTCCATGTTTTCCCTCTTCTCCTCTCTCCTCCCCAGTGTCCTCTCCCTGCTCCCCTCTTCTCCCCCTCCTCTCTCATTCCCAGTGCCATCTCCCTGCTCCTCTCTTTTCCCTTCCTCTCTCCTCCCCAGTGTCCTCTCCCTGTTCACTCTCTTTTCCCTTCCTCTCTCCTCCCCAGTGTCCTCTCCTGCTCCCCTCTTCTCCCCCTCCTCTCTCCTCCCAGTGTCCTCCTGAATAAAAATCTCTTTTCCCCTTCTCTCCTCCCCAGTGTCCTCTCCCTGTTCACTCTCTTTTCCTTCCTCTCATCCCCAGAGTAAATCCTCCTCCTGTCCCCCTCTTCTTCCCTCCTCTCTCTCCCCAGTGTCCTCTACCATCCGCCTCGGTTCCTCTCTCCTCCCGGTGTCCTCCACCTGCTTCCTCTTCTCCCCCTCCCTCTCTCCTCCCCAGTGTCCTCTAAATGCTCCCCCTCTTCTCCCCTCCTCTCTCCTCCCCAGTGTCCTCTCCTGCTCCCCTCTTCTCCCCCTCCTCTCCTCCCCAGTGTCCTCTCCTGCTCCTCTCTTTCCCCTCCTCTCTGCTCCCCAGTGTCCTCTCCCTCTTAATACCCTTTCCCCCTCCTCTCTCGTTCCCAGTTGATAATCTCCTGCTCCTCTTTTCCCCTTCCTCTCTCCTCCCCAGTGTCTCTCCTGTCTCTTTTCCATATCTCTCCTCCCCCAGTGTCCTCTAAAAATCCCCTCTTTCCCCTATCCTCCACTCCATCATGTCATTAAATATCCTTTTCCACCATCCTCAATATGTAAAGTCCTTGATTAAATGTTAATCTCTTTTTTTTTCCCCTTCCTCTCTCCTCCCCATTGTCCTCTCCTGCATCCCCCTTTTTCCTCTCTCCTCCCCAGTGTCCTCTCCTGCTCCCCCTCTTCTCCTCCTCTCCTCCCCAGTGTCCTCTCCTGCTCCTCTCTTTTTCCTCCTCTCCTCCCCAGTGCCCTCCCTAATCCCTCTTTTCCCCTCCTCTCCTCCCCAGTGTCCTCTCCTGCTCCCCCTCTTCTTCCCTCCTCTCTCCTCCCAGTGTCATCTCTCTGCTCCCCCTCTTCTCCCCCTCCTTTCTCCTCCCCAGTGTCCTCTCCCTGCTCACTCTCTTTTCCTTCCTCTCTCCTCCCCAGTGTCCCCCCTCTCCTCCTCAGTCTCTCCTTTTCCCCTTCTTCATCTCTCCTCCCCAGTGTCTCTCTCTCCACTCCCCTCTTCTCCTTCCTCTCTCCTCCCCAGTGTCCTCTCTCATAATCTTTTCCCTCCTCTCTCCTCCCCAGTGTCCTCCCTGCTCATCTCTTTTCCCCTTCATACTCAATAACGATTGTCATCATAATAAATCCTCTTCTACACTCCTCTGCCCATACGGTGTTAATATCATAATAAATATGAACATCATATATATACGATTGATGTCATAATAAATATATCTTTAAATAAATATAATGCAGTTCATCCACATCTCTGTCCCCCTCTTCTCCCTCCTCTCTCATACAGTGTTATCTCCTGCTCCTCTCTTCACTTCCTCTACGATTCCTCCCCAGTGTCTTGGCCCCTCTCTCTGTCCCCCTCTTCATCCTCCTCCTCTCTCTCCCCAGTGTCCTCTCCTGCTCCTCTCTTTTCCCCTTCCTCTCTCCTCCCCAGTGTCCTCTCCCTGCTCACTCTCTTCTCTCCCTCCTCTCCTCCCCAGTCCCTCCCTCTGCTCCCCCTCTTCTCCCCCTCTTCTCTCCTCCCCAGTGTCCTCTCCCTGCTCACTGTCTTTTCCTTAAATCTCTTCCCCAGTGTTCTGTATGCATCCTCCTCTTAAATAAATAATATCTCTTCCCCAGTGTCACTCTAAATATGCTCCCCCTCTCCCCCCTCCATCTCTAGGCTGCGAGTAAATCCTCTTCATATGCATAATGCAGTTTTAAATATATATACAATTGATCATTGTATAATAAACGTTGTTAATTCCTGCTCCCCTCTTCTCCTCTTCTCTACGATTGATTATCTCCTGCTCATGTCTTTTCCTTTTCCTCTCTTCCCAGTGTCCTCTCCCTGCTCCTCCTCTCATCTATCCTCTCCCTGTTCCCATGTCATAATCCCTCTCCTCCCAGTCCTCCCCTCCTCTCCTCCCCAGTGTCCTCTTATGCTAATCGCCTCCTCTTTCCTTCCTCTCTCCTCCCAGTGTCCTCTCCTGCTTCTATCTTTAGCCCCTCCTAAATACAGTCCTCCTCTCTCCTCCCATGTCCCCCTCTTCTCTCTTCTCCTCTCTCCTCCCCAGTGTCCTCCCATGTCACTCTCTTTCCTTCCCTCTCTCATACACAGTGTCCTCTCTCTGCTCCCCTCTTCTCCCCTCCTCTCTATCCCCAGTGTCCTCTCCCTCCTCATATCTTTTTATTCCTCTCTCCTCCCCCAGTGTCCTCTCCTGCTCCCTCTCTTCTCCCTCCTCTCTCCTCCCCAGTGTCCTCTCTCTGCTCCCCTCTTCTCCCCTCCTCTCTCCCCCCAGTGTCCTCTCCTGTTCACTCTCTTTTCCTTCCTCTCTCCTCCCCAGTGTCCTCCTGCTCCCCTCTTCTCCCTTCCTCTCTCCTCCCCAGTGTCCTCTCCCTGCTCCCCTCTTTCCCCTTCCTCCTCCTCCCCAGTGTCCCTCCTGCTCCCCTCTTTCCCCTCTTCCTCTCTCTCCCCAGTGTCCTCTCCCCTGCTCCTCCTCTTCTCCCCTCCTCTCTCCTCTCCCAGTGTCCTCTCCCTGCTCCCCTCTTCTCCTCCCTCTCCTCCCCAGTGTCCTCTCCTGCTCACTCTTCTTTTTCCTTCCTCTCCTCCTCTGAGTGTCCTCTCCCTGCTCCCCTCACTCTTCTCCCCTCCTCTCTCCTCCCCAGTGTCCTCCCTCTGCTCCCCCTCTTCTCCCCTTCCTCTCTCCTCCCCAGTGTCCTCTCCCTGTTTCCCCCTCTTCTCTCCTCCTCTCTCCTCCCCAGTGTCCCCTCCTGCTCCCCTCTTCCCTTCCTCTCCTGCCTCTCCTCCTTCCCCTCCTCTCTCCTCCCAGTGTCCTCCCCTCCCCCTCTTCTCCCTCCTCTCTCCTCCCCAGTGTCCTCTCCCTGTCCCCCCTCTCTTCTTTCCCTCCTCTCTCCTCCCCAGTGTCCTCTCCTGCTCCCCTCTTCTCCCCTTCCTCTCTCCTCCCCAGTGTCCTCTCCCTGCTCCCTCTCTTCCCCCTCCTCTCTCCTCCCCAGTGTCCTCTCCCTGCTCCCCCTCTTCTCCCCCTCCTCTCTCCTCCCAGTGTCCTCTCCTGCTCCCACTCTTCCCCTCCTCTCTCCTCCCAGTGTCTCCCTGTCCCCCTCTTCTCCCTCCTCTCTCCTCCCCAGTGTCCTCTCCCTGCTCCCTCCTCCTTAAATCTCCTCCTCTCCCTCCCCAATGTCCTCCCCCTCCTCTCCCTCTTCTCCCTTTTCCCCTTCCTCTCCTCCCCAGTGTCCTCTCCCTGCTCCCCTCTTTCTCCCCTTCCTCTCTCCTCCCCAGTGTCCTCTCCCTGCTCCCCTCTTTTCCCCTTCCTCTCTCCTCCCCAGTGTCCTCTCCTTCTCCCCCTCTTCTCCCCTCCTCTCTCCTCCCAGTGTCCTCTCCTGCTCCCCTCTTTCCCCTTCCTCTCTCCTCCCCAGTGTCCCTCTCCTGCTCCTCCTCTTCTCCTCCTCCTCTCTCCTCCCAGTGTCTCTCTCCTGTTCCTCCTTTTCCCTCTTCTCCCCCTCCCTCTCCTCCCCAGTGTCCCTCTCTATCTCCCTCTCTCCTCCCCTCCTCTCTCCTCCCCAGTATCCTCTCCCTGTTCCCCCTCTTCCCCCTCCTCTCTCCTCCCCAGTGTCCTCTCTCTTTCCCCCTCTTCTCCCCCTCCTCTCTCTCCCCTCCCCAGTGTCCTCTCCCTGCTCCCCCTCTTTTCCCCTCCTCTCTCCTCCCCAGTGTCCTCTCTGCTCTCTCTCCTCCCCTCCCCTCCCCAGTGTCCTCTCCCCTCCTCTTCTCTCTCTCCCAGTGTCCTCTCCCTGCTCACTCTTCTTCCTCCCTCTCTCCTCCCCAGTGTCCTCTCCCTAATCCCCTCTTCTCCTCCTCTCCCTCCCCAGTGTCCCTCTCCTGCTCTTCCTGCCCTCTTTTCCCTTCCTCTCTCCTCCCCAGTGTCCCTCTCCTGCTCCCCTCTTCAATAAATCTCCTCCCAGTGTCCTCTCCCTAAATCACCTCTATCTAATGCATCCCTCCTCTCCTAAATACAGTGTCCTCTCTCTGCTCCCCTCTTCCCCCTCCTCTCCTCCCAGTGTCCTCTCCTGTTTCCCCTCTTTTCCTCCCTCTCTCCTCCCCAGTGTCCTCTCCCTGCTAATCTTTTCTCCCTCCTCTCTCCTCCCCAGTGTCCTCCTCCTGCTCCCCCTTTTCCCTAAATCTCCTAAACCCCAGTGTCCTCTCCTGCTCACTCTCTTTCCCCTCCTCTCTCCTCCCCAGTGTCCTCTCTCTGCTCCCCTCTTCTCCCCCTCCTCTCTCCTCCCCAGTGTCCTCTCCCTGCTCCCTCTTCTTTCCCTCCTCTCTCCTCCCCAGTGTCCTCTCCTGCTCCCCCTCTTCTCCCCTCCTCTCTCCTCCCCAGTGTCCTCTCCCTGTCCTCTCTTTTCCCTGCAGTGTCCCCCTCTTCTCCCCCTCCTCTCTCCTCCCCAGTGTCCTCTCCCTGCTCACTCTCTTTTCCTTCCTCTCTCCTCCCAGTGTCCTCTCCTGCCCTCTTCTCCCCTCCTCTCTCCTCCCCAGTGTCCTCTCCTGCTCCCCTCTTCTCCCCTCCTCTCTCTCCTCCCCAGTGTCCTCCTCTGCTCACCCTCTTCTCCCTCCCTCTCTCCTCCCTCTCTTCTCCCAGTGTCCTCTCTCCCCAGTGTCCTCTCCTTTTTTCTCCTTTTCCTCCTCTCTTCCCCAGTGTCCTCTCCCTGCTCCCCCTCTCTTCCCCCCTCCCTCCCCCTCTCCCCTCCTCTCTCCCCAGTGTCCTCTCCTGCTTACTCTCTTTTCCTTCCTCTCTCCTCCCTTGTGTCCTCTCCTGCTCCTCTCTTCTCCCTCTCATCTCCCTCCCCAATGTCCTCCTCTGCTCCCCTCTTCTCCCTTCATCTCTCCTCCCCAGTGTCCTCTCCTGCTCCCCTCTTTTCCCCTTCCTCTCTCCTCCCCAGTGTCCTCTCTCTGCTCCCCCTCTTCTCCCCCTCCTCTCTCCTCCCCAGTGTCCTCTCCCTGCTCCCCCTCTTCCCCCCTCCTCTCTCCTCCCCAGTGTCCTCTCCCTGCTCCCCCTCTTCTCCCCCTCCTCTCTCCTCCCCAGTGTCCTCTCCCTGCTCCCCCTCTTCTCCCCCTCCTCTCTCCTCCCCAGTGTCCTCTCCCTGCTCACTCTCTTTTCCCCTTCCTCTCTCCTCCCCAGTATCCTCTCTCTGCTCCCCCCTCTCCTCCCCCTCCTCTCTCCTCCCCAGTGTCCTCTCCCTGTTCACTCTCTTTTCCCCTTCCTCTCTCCTCCCCAGTGTCCTCTCCCTGCTCCCCCTCTTCTCCCCCTCCTCTCTCCTCCCCAGTGTCCTCTCCCTGCTCACTCTCTTTTCCCCTTCCTCTCTCCTCCCCAGTGTCCTCTCCCTGCTCCCCCTCTTCTCCCCTTCCTCTCTCCTCCCCAGTGTCCTCTCCCTGCTCCCCCTCTTCTCCCCTCCTCCTCTCCTCCCCAGTGTCCTCTCTCTGCTCCCCCTCTTCTCCCCCTCCTCTCTCCTCCCCAGTGTCCTCTCCCTGCTCACTCTCTTCTCCCCCTCCTCTCTCCTCCCCAGTGTCCTCCCTCTGCTCCCCCTCTTCTCCCCCTCCTCTCTCCTCCCCAGTGTCCTCTCCCTGCTCACTCTCTTTTCCCCTTCCTCTCTCCTCCCCAGTGTCCTCTCCCTGCTCACTCTCTTCTCTCCCTCCTCTCTCCTCCCCAATGTCCTCCCTCTGCTCCCCCTCTTCTCCCCTCCTCTCTCCTCCCCAGTGTCCTCTCCCTGCTCCCCCTCTTTTCCCCTTCCTCACTCCTCCCCAGTGTCCTCTCTCTGCTCCCCCTCTTCTCCCCCTCCTCTCTCCTCCCCAGTGTCCTCTCCCTGCTCACTCTCTTTCCCCTTCCTCTCTCTTCCCCAGTGTCCTCTCCCTGCTCCCCCTCCTCTCCCCCTCCTCTCTCCTCCCCAGTGTCCTCTCCCTGCTCACTCTCTTTTCCCCTTCCTCTCTCCTCCCCAGTGTCCTCTCCCTGCTCCCCCTCTTCTCCCCCTCCTCTCTTCCTCCCCAGTGTCCTCTCCTGCTCTCTCTTTTCCCCTTTGCTCTCTCCTCCCCAGTGTCCTCTCCCCTGCTCCCCCTCTTCTCCCCTCCTCTCTCCTCCCCAGTGTCCTCTCCCTGCTCACTCTCTTCTCTCCCTCCTCTCTCCTCCCCAGTGTCCTCCCTCTGCTCCCCTCTTCTCCCCTCCTCTCTCCTCCCCAGTGTCCTCTCCCTGCTCACTCTCTTTTCCCCTTCCTCTCTCTCCTCCCCAGTTTCCTCTCCCTGCTCCTCTCTTCTCTCCCTCCTCTCTCCTCCCCAGTGTCCTCCCTCTGCTCCCCCTCTTCTCCCCTCCTCTCTCCTCCCCAGTGTCCTCCCTCTGCTCCCCCTCTTCTCCCCTCCTCTCTCCTCCCCAGTGTCCCTCTCCCTGCTCACTCTCTTTCCCCTTCCTCTCTCCTCCCCAGTGTCCTCTCTCTGCTCCCCCTCTTCTCCCCCTCCTCTCTCCTCCCCAGTGTCTCTCCCTGCTTACTCTCTTTTCCCCTTCCTCTCTCCTCCCCAGTGTCCTCTCCCTGCTCACACTCTTCTCTCCCTCCTCTCTCCTCCCCAATGTCCTCCCTCTGCTCCCCCTCTTCTCCCCTTCATCCCTCCTCCCCAGTGTCCTCTCCCTGCTCCCCCTCTTTTCCCCTTCCTCTCTCCTCCCCAGTGTCCTCCCTCTGCTCCCCTCTTCTCCCCCTCCTCTCTCCTCCCCAGTGTCCTCTCCCTGCTCACTCTCTTTTCCCCTTCCTCTCTCCTCCCCAGTGTCCTCTCTCTGCTCCCCCTCTTCTCCCCCTCCTCTCTCCTCCCCAGTGTCTTCTCCCTGCTTACTCTCTTTTCCCTGTCCGCTCCTCCTGCTCACTCTCTTCTTCTCTCCCTCCTCTCTCCTCCCCAATGTCCTCCTCTGCTCCCCCCTCTTCTCCCCTTCATCCCTCCTCCCCCAGTGTCCTCTCCTGCTCCCCTCTTTTCCCTTTCCTCTCTCCTCCCCAGTGTCCTCTCTCTGCTCCCCTCTTCTCCCCCTCCTCTCTCCTCCCCAGTGTCGTCTCCCTGCTCCTCTCTTTTCCCTTCCTCTCGCTCCCCAGTGTCCTCTCCCTGCTCCCCCTCTTCCCCCCCTCTCTCCTCCCAGTGTCCTCTCCCTGCTTACTCTCTTTTCCTTCCTCTCCTCCCCAGTGTCCTCTCCCTGCTCCCCCTCTTCCCCCCTCCTCTCTCCTCCCCCAGTGTCCTCTCCCTGCTCCCCTCTTCTCCCCCCTCCTCTCTCCTGGGGGGCCTCTCCCTGCTCCCACTCTTCTCCCCCCTCCTCTCTCCTCCCCATTGTCCTCTCCCTGCTCACTCTCTTCTCTCCCTCCTCTCTCCTCCCCAGTGTCCTCACTCTGCTCCCCCTCTTCTCCCCCTCCTCTCTCCTCCCCAGTGTCCTCTCCCTGCTCACTCTCTTTTCCCGTTCCTCTCTCCTCCCCAGTGTCCTCTCCCTGCTCACTCTCTTTTCCCCTTCCTCTCTCCTCCCCAGTATCCTCTCTCTGCTCCCCCTCTCCTCCCCCTCCTCTCTCCTCCCCAGTGTCCTCTCCCTGTTCACTCTCTTTTCCCCTTCCTCTCTCCTCCCCAGTGTCCTCCTCTGCTCCCCCTCTTCTCCCCTCCTCTCTCCTCCCCAGTGTCCTCTCCCTGCTCACTCTCTTTTCCCCTTCCTCTCTCCTCCCCAGTGTCCTCTCCCTGCTCCCCCTCTTCTCCCCTCCTCTCTCCTCCCCAGTGTCCTCTCCCTGCTCCCCCTCTTCTCCCCCTCCTCTCTCCTCCCCAGTGTCCTCTCCCTGCTCCCCCTCTTCTCCCCCTCCTCTCTCCTCCCCAGTGTCCTCTCCCTGCTCCCCCTCTTCTCCCCCTCCTCTCTCCTCCCCAGTGTCCTCTCCCTGCTCACTCTCTTCTCTCCCTCCTCTCTCCTCCCCAGTGTCCTCCCTCTTCTCCCCCTCCTCTCTCCTCCCCAGTGTCCTCTCCCTGTTCACTCTCTTTTCCCGTTCCTCTCTCCTCCCCAGTGTCCTCTCCCTGCTCCCCCTCTTCTCCCCCTCCTCTCTCCTCCCCAGTGTCCTCTCTCTGCTCCCCCTCTTCTCCCCCTCCTCTCTCCTCCCCAGTGTCCTCTCCCTGCTCACTCTCTTCTCTCCCTCCTCTCTCCTCCCCAGTGTCCTCTCCCTGCTCCTCCTCTTCTCCCCTTCCTCTCTCCTCCCCAGTGTCCTCTCCCTGCTCCTCCTCTTCTCTTCTCCCCTTCCTCTCTCTTCCCCAGTGTCCTCTCCCTGTTCCCCCTCTTTTCCCCCTCCTGTGTATTCTATATGTTCAGACCGTCTCGTCTGGGCACAATCCTGAAGCTGAGCCACCAGCTCTCTCTCTCTTTCTCTCGCTCTCTGTCTCTCTCTCTCTCTCACACACACACACCACAGCATTTACTTACATAGACCAGGTGCACACACACCTACAATGTCAATGTATAGGAGGATATATATTACCAGAGGTAGATACCGTACACCAGGGCTATTTAGATCCAGAAACCAGCCCGGCTGGTTTTCATTTTTCTGTCCAATTCAGGCTTATTTACATTTTGTATTATTCTATTCCATAAATTCCCAGATCGTATCTGTCTGTTGATTCCATAACTATACTGCTTCCTGGATACTAAGACTGCACTGGCATACACACACCATGGGGAGGCGCTCTACTGCTCAAACCCATGGTATTAAACCCTTTATCCTTCGGTGAAGCCTGTTAGGGCCTGTTTTCTGTCTCCCCATCATTTTCACCTTCCTGTCTTCTTCTTTGTCTCTGTTGTCTTCTCTTCCTATTCCTCCTTCCCTCCATCCTGTCCTCCTGTAGTAAGCCAGACCCTCCATCTTGTCCTCCTGCAGTAAGCCAGTCCCTGGGAAGGGATGTTTCTCTCAGAGCAGAATCAGATTAAGTCATGGATGGGTGTTGAGGGAAAACGTTGACCTCTTATCATCCCTTCAGCTCTGTCTTTTATGCCTCCTCTTTCTCCACTCCTTTCTTCTTGCTCTCTGTCTGCCCTCCAGCCTCATAGATTGTAATCATAGTAATAATGATAATAGCAGTGATGGGAATAGTGACGGTGATGTAAAGAAACATAATATTAGAATAACAAACACTCTCCAGCCAATGGCCATAGACTGACCTCAGCACTGATAGTGTGTGTGTGTGTGTGTGTGTGTGTGTGTGTGTGTGTGTGTGTGTGTGTGTGTGTGTGTGTGTGTGTGTGTGTGTGTGTGTGTGTGTGTGTGTGTGTGTGTGTGTGTGTGTGTGTGTGTGTGTGTGTGTGTGTGTGTGTGTGTCTGTGTCTGTGTCTGTGTGTCTGTGTCTGTGTCTGTGTCTGTGGGTTTGTGTGTGTGTGATATTGTGAGGGAGAGCGAGGAGTTTGCTGGCATGCTGTATATACGGTCACTTCCTCTCCAGTTTAAACAGAGCAGGCTGTGCTGGCAGCCTCCACTCCCCTCTCCAAATGGTTTGCATCATGTTTAAAACCCCTTGCCACCACCCCTCCCTCTCGCCCCATCTCTCTCTCTCTCTTCCTCTCTCTATAAATCCTCTAATATCTCAAACTTTATGTGATTTAGAAAGAAAAAAACAGTTATTTTCCCTTGCAGAAGGGCACAAGAGAAAGCTATAAAATGGATCTCGGATGTCTTTCCACTCTCAAACCCCCTCCCTCACCCCATCCTTCCCCTTATGTCCTGGTCATGTTGCTCTGGTATCAGAGCCCTGCTAGACTTCCCTGAGACTCAGACCCTCCTCCTGGAACAAGCTCCGCTCCACAACCTTATGGTGAACTGCTGTATAGGGCTGTTATAAAACACATTATAAACTGGGTGGTTTGAGCCCTGAATGCTGATTGGCTGACAGCCGTGGTATATCAGACCGCAAACCACGGGTATGACAAAACATGTATTTTTACTGGTCTAATTACATTGGTAGCCAGGCTATAATAGCAATAAGGCACATCTAGTGTGTGTGTGTGTGTGTGCCAAGTAGTTAGAGCATTGGACTAGAAACCGAAAGGTTGCAAGATCTAATCCCTGAGCTGACAAGGTCGTTCTGTCCCTGAACAAGGCAGTTAACCCACTGTTCCTAGGCCATCATTGAAAATAAGAATTTGTCCTTAACTGACTTGCCTAGTTAAATAAAGGTACAATTAAAAATAAAAAAATCTGGGGTTTGCCGTGGTATATTGGCCATAAACCAAACCACCTTAAACATACTGCTGGGGCTATGAGAAGGATTATCTGGATCATGACCTTGCTTCAATAGCAAGCACCCCTGTTTGTGAATCATGCTATAAATCATCATGACATCAGGGTAAATGATTTAACAGACAGGCATGTATGAACATGACCAATTAAAAGCCATGGGATGATCTGATAAGAAACAAATCATATATTCTGTGTGTGTGTGTGTGTGTGTGTGTGTGTGTGTGTGTGTGTGTGTGTGTGTGTGTGTGTGTGTGTGTGTGTGTGTGTGTGTGTGTGTGTGTGTGTGTGTGTGTGTGTGTGTGTGTGTGTGTGTGTGTGTGTGTGTGTGTGTGTGTGTATGTGAGCTGTGCATCTGGGTGATCTTGGTGCAGTACCAGTCAACAGGTAACACCTACTCATTCAGGGGTTTTCTTTATTTTGACTATTTAATGAAACTAAAGATAAAGAAAAACCCTTGAATAAGTAGTACTGTATGTGTGAGCTATTGGCATCTTTTTAAGTTGAGAGTGTGTGATTATTGAGAATTGTGTGTATGTGTTTTTTTTAGCAGTGTGTGTGTGTAGTAATTTAGCAGTATGTGTGTAGTAATTTAGCAATGTGTGTGTATTAATTTAGCAGTGTGTGTGTAGTAATTTAGCAGTGTGTGTGTAGTAATTTAGCAGTGTGTGTAGGTGTTCAGAGTGTGTCCATGAGAGTGTGTAGAGTTCTGTGTTGGCACTAAGTGTGTCATTAGCCTTGGGTTAGCCATCAGTCTTCCCTGCTCTCCTTGTCCAAACCCCTCCCGGTGTTTAGTCATGGAGGGGATCTCTGTAAACCCTTATGAGGCTGTATAAATCACAGGGGATGTTTTTAGCCTAGCCAGGCGGCTGGGCCCGTCACAGAACGAGGCTGGCTGGCACACACACTCCTACACTACATGGGTGGGCACCCATTACTGTCGTCTCAAGCAGGGTAGCTGATTAAACAGAGAGAGACTGCTGCACATGAAGGGAGCAAGAGGGACAAAGTGGGGACATTACCCTACCCCAGCCAGCATACACACAACAAATGCAGGTGCATGTGCACACACAAACACACACACATACTGTATGCACGTATGCATACATACACACACACATTTTCTCTCTCTCTCTCTCTTTCTCAAACACACACACACACACACACACACACACACACACACACACACACACACACACACACACACACACACACACACACACACACACACACACACACACACACACACACACACACACACACACACACACACACACACACACACACACACATGGCTAAGACGTTGGATCTGTGCTCTGTCTTAGAGGATCATGTCTCACCACCTCACCTTAAAGACACAGGAATGTTTATGAAAGCAGCTTAAAAGACCCAGTGCAGTCAAAAACGGGATTTTCCTGTGTTTTAAATTCATCTCCACACTATGAGGTTGGAATAATATTTTGAAATTGTGACTGCCTGAAATGTCATGCTGGTTTAGTGGGATAGAGTTGTGGCCTGCCTGGTGACATCACCAGATGGTAAATGAGTTAATTGACCAATAAGAAAGAGAGTTCCAAACAGATAGTTTTCCGTTTTCCTTTCCCCTCTCAGACCCCTCCCAGACAGTCCAAGCAAAATTCTTTCTTGAGAAGTTGCTCTCTGCTATAAGAAGCATTTTTCCTCTTTTTGACCATTTTCATCATCAATCACAGTAAGGTACTAAATTCTTACCCAGAAATGATTTGAAACTGAGAGCAAAATGGCTGCATTGTACCTTTTACGCTTTTTTTACTGACCCCGACTGTGTATTGTGATTTCCACCCATGCACACATCCTTGAAGTACTATACATCTAAGGGTACCATTGCACACTTGGAAGTGTCCAAAATCTAATTGGGACAGAACAGGTCTTTTTAAATACTCTGTGATCCATTGGAAAAGGGATCCTCTCATTACAAAATAATCAGTAATTCATTTGAGACAGCGGCAGATGAGATTTCACAGTGTCGAATTGGGAGGAAAGGGGGGATTTTAGTGTGTTTTGGTGGCGGTGTAAGGGAGCTGCATCGCTCATTTCCATTTCAAACAGACTGTGTTGCCCCCCAGCCGTTGCTCCATTGACTGAACTTGTTCATCACTCAGTGAACTGGACCTGGATCAAAAGACATCTTTGATGAACTTGTCCAAAGCCAAGGCGCTGAACAACTGGGGGGTTATTCAGCTCACACACTCCCTCCCTCCACAGGGTGGGGTGCAGGTGTGAGAATGAGAGAGAGAAAGAGTGTGGAGGAGCAAGGAGGTGTGTGTGTGTGTGTGTGTGTGTGTGTGTGTGTGTGTGTGTGTGTGTGTGTGTGTGTGTGTGTGTGTGTGTGTGTGTGTGTGTGTGCGTGCGTGTGTGCGTGCGTGTGTGCGTGCGTGCGTGCGTGCGTGCGTGCGTGCGTGCGTGTGTGTGTGTGTGTGTGCGTGCGTGCGTGGGTACGTGCACAAGAGACAGAAATGGAATACAGAAGACAGTTGAAAGCAGGGGAAGAGACACTAATGAGTGGAAGTAATATCAAGGTGTGTGGCTGGTCCAATCCCTTCAGTAGGACTATAGTAACACTAAAGAAGCTAGATAATATGATGCCTTACTGTGTATCAATGTAATTGTAGCCCTCAGTTCCTCTTCTTTCAAGCACTTGGAGCTTACATCTGTCAGTCCTATCTCTCTTTAATCTCTCTCTCTCATCCTTCATCTCCCCTCTCTCTATCCTAAGTCTCTCCCCCACCTTCCATTTCTCTCTATAACAGCGATACAGTGTTGAATGTATTTAGACTGGTGATTTCCACACACACACAGACTGGCTCCAAAGGGCCGTATGGGGGCTCCCACTCTAAACTGAAAGTTATTTTAGCATACTTTGATCAAGCATAAATTAAACACAACAATAAATGTAACACACAAATAACTTTCAACACACACAAAGTGCCTGTAGCCTTTTGGTGGCCCTAAGCAAGATTTAGTTGGGGAGGCCCCTCACCTCAGGGAATTTTTTTTGAATACTCTTAGCGGTGCATCATTTATTTTGGAGTTTTAAAACGCATTTCATGCAGTTCTATTCATTTTGCGATGGGACATAATGAAAGTGTTGCAGTTTCAAAGGTAATATCCTTCAATCCTACACATTTCTCTATGACTTGTGTTCAGATAATATTTGATTGAGAGTGACTAACACAATTAATTGGAGCTCCCTGGAGGTCAGGAGCCCTGGGCACATGCCCTGTGTGCCCGGTCTGTCATTTGTTGATGATTTAGATAGCTGGCTAGACTACTATTCAAACTCTACACTAAGTTGAGACCCCACCTGAGTTTTTTGGGTCGTGGGCCCCCTAGTGGCCGTGGGGCCCTATGTGCAGCGTGTTGCCTGCTTATTGGCAGAGGCGCTTCTGCACACACACACACACTCAACCACACACACACTCAACCACACACATACTAAATGTGCCCAATAGATTCCCCTCTCCTCTCTAGCGGTAGTGTCATACCGTGCTGTAATTGTCCCTGTCTGTTTTGTGTTATAACGTTCAGAGCAGCATAACTGCGGTGAGAGGCTTCTTATGACAATTATACCCTTGCTGCAATCTCCACTCAATTGACAGGCACACTTTAATTAGTCAAATTAAATTGGAGTTTATATGCTCACTTAGCTCACAAGTCGTTAAGTATAATTAGAGGCGACGGCTCACAAAACCGAATGCCTATCATTTCTACATGCTTGACTCTAAATAAATAATACTAAACATGATTTTACTTTACTGGAGGCTAGTATGAAAGGTTTTGATTAAGACGGATGAATTTAAATGTAGTTGAATATAGTTGGGGCAAATAAGAGCAGTGTGTGTAACATCAATTACGAGGTTATGAAGATGGAATAGCATTGCATCAGTGTGCTCACACATACACACACACATCGCGCGCACAAATTACATCAGGTCGGCAATTTTCTCCAAGAGCGACTCCCAACCAACAGTTAAGTGTGTCAGTGTTTGTGCCTTCATGCAGTTAGACTAGGTTTGGGATAACAGGCGGTCTGTTCTTAACCCAACACCAAGTTAACCCCTTAGCTAATGGAAACCACATGACCTGAAACCCTAGCTAACTCTGGGTTACAGCCGTGTGCTCTGGCTTAGTAAAGTATTGGTTGCATAGCAAGCCTAGCACTGGGTGTTACATGTGGCCTCAATAGAGATCATTTGAACACAAACGCTGTGACAGTTTGAGAAACCGTGCCATGTATTTCCTGCAGGTGGCCGTGGAGATTTATGAAGTATACATACTGTTTATTCATCAGCTATTGGACTATCTATATTTACAGTCAAGAAGGGTCGGTTGGAGGATTCCAAAGGTTAGAATTGTCAGTGACAACTCAATATTAGGAAGGTGTTCTTCATTTTTTGTACACGTAGATGAAGCCTCATATCATCACTTCCTTACTCTCTCTCTCTATCTCTCTCTCTATCGCTCTCTTTATCTCTCTTCTATCTCTCTCTATCTATCTCTCTCTCTGTCTCTCTCTATATTCAATTCAAGGGCTTTATTGGCATGGGAAACATGTGTTAACATTGCCAAAGCAAGTGAGGTAGACAACATACAAAGTGAAAAACAACTAAAATGAACAGTAAACATTACACATACAGAAGTTTCAAAACAGTAAAGACATTACAAATATATATATATATATATATACAATGTACAAATAGTTAAAGGACACAAGATAAAATAAATAAGCATAAATATGGGTTGTATTTACAATGGTGTTTGTTCTTCACTGGTTGCCCTTTTCTCGTGGCAACGGGTCACAAATCTTGCTGCTGTGATGGCACACTGTGGAATTTCACCCAGTAGATATGGGAGTTTTTCAAAATTGGATTTGTTTTTGAATTCTTTGTTGATCTGTGTGATCTGGGGGAAATATGTATATATCTCTCTCTGTCTATCTCTCTCTCTGTCTCTGTCTATCTCTCTATCTCTCTCTATATATCTCTCTCTGTCTATCTATCTCTCTGTCTCTGTCTATCTCTGTCTCTCTCTATATCTCTCTCTGTCTCTCTCTATATCTCTCTCTGTCTATCTCTCTCTCTGTCTCTGTCTATCTCTCTATCTCTCTCTGTCTATCTCTCTATCTCTCTCTGTCTCTCTCTATATATCTCTCTCTCTCTATCTCTCTCTGTCTCTGTCTATCTCTGTCTCTCTCTATATCTCTCTCTGTCTATCTCTCTATCTCTCTCTGTCTATCTCTCTCTGTCTCTGTCTATCTCTCTATCTCTCTCTGTCTCTCTCTATCTCTCTCTCTGTCTCTGTCTCTCTCTATATCTCTCTCTGTCTCTCTGTCTATCTCTCTCTGTCTCTGTCTATCTCTCTATCTCTCTCTGTCTCTCTCTATATATCTCTCTCTGTCTATCTCTCTCTGTCTGTTTCTCTCTACATATCTCTCTTTGTCTATCTCTCTATCTCTCTCTCTGTTTCTCTCTATATATCTCTCTCTGTCTCTCTCTATATATCTCTCTCTGTTTCTCTCTACATATCTCTCTTTGTCTATCTCTCTATCTCTCTCTCTGTCTCTGTCTATCTCTCTATCTCTCTCTGTCTCTGTCTATCTCTCTATCTCTCTCTCTGTCTCTGTCTATCTCTCTATCTCTCTCTGTCTCTCTCTATCTCTCTCTCTGTCTCTGTCTCTCTCTCTATCTCTCTCTATCTCTCTATCTCTCTCTCTGTCTCTGTCTCTCTCTATATCTCTCTCTGTCTCTCTATCTCTCTCTCTGTCTCTGTCTATCTCTCTATCTCTCTCTGTCTCTCTCTATATATCTCTCTCTGTCTATCTCTCTCTGTCTGTTTCTCTCTACATATCTCTCTTTGTCTATCTCTCTATCTCTCTCTCTGTCTCTGTCTATCTCTCTATCTCTCTCTGTCTCTGTCTATCTCTCTATCTCTCTCTCTGTCTCTGTCTATCTCTCTATCTCTCTCTGTCTCTCTCTATCTCTCTCTCTGTCTCTGTCTCTCTCTATATCTCTCTCTGTCTCTCTATCTCTCTCTCTGTCTCTGTCTATCTCTCTATCTCTCTCTGTCTCTCTCTATATATCTCTCTCTGTCTATCTCTCTCTGTCTGTTTCTCTCTACATATCTCTCTTTGTCTATCTCTCTATCTCTCTCTCTGTTTCTCTCTATATATCTCTCTGTCTATCTCTCTCTCTGTCTGTTTCTCTCTATATATATCTCTCTGTCTATCTCTCTATCTCTCTCTGTGTCTCTCTATATCTCTCTCTCTGTCTATCTCTCCATATATCTCTCTCTGTTTCTCTCTATATATCTCTCTCTGTCTATATCTCTCTCTGTCTCTGTTTCTCTCCATATATCTCTCTCCGTCTATCTATCTCTCTTTCTCTCTATTCTATGGAGTTCTTGTAGATATGTTCCAATCCGAAAGGAATTCTGTTTATGTGTTCTAGTATTTGCAGAACTGAGCATTGAGAGTGAGACATGCTAGATAACTTTAATGGCCCACACCATAGAAATAGAATCTAATCAATTGAAATTGTATTGCCCCCACTAAGTCATCTGTGTCCTGTGTATTTGTGTGTCTGCCTCACGTTCCTCAGTATTTAGAGTTCACTGCCAGTTGTTTACAACATTCTGCAACACCTCCAAACTGCTGTTCACACCAGCACAGTGTGCAAACCAGACCAATCACATTTACAGATGTAGGGATTTTAATCTGAGCCAGTTTGCTGCAGCAGAAAACTGGTCATTCAGCAACATGTGAATTATTATGTGGATTATAATTAATGGACATGTTTGTAAGGGTTGATTCATTTTTCGGAAGGGGAAATTATAAACTTCAGAAGCCTTTTTAAACCTCAAGTACAAGTTGAATATGTCCTGCATTGCATTTATGAAGATCCTACATCTGTAATGGCTGCTGTTTGGTAAATTAGCACCAACACTTTTCTAGCAAAAGGTAATTGTTTTGTTTGTTTGTTGTTGTTTGGGTGTTTGTAGAATAGCAACATAAGGAGACTTCAACCTGTCTTTGTGTGCACTCTGGGGACATGAGGATTTAACTCTTTCTGTGTGCAGTATTTGGATGTGTGGGGTGGGTACCTACACTGAGTGTACAAAACATTAGGTACACCTGCTTTTTCCATGACATAGACTGACCAGGTGAATCCTGGTGAAAGCTATGATCCCTTATTGATGTCATCTGTCAAATCCACTTCAATCGGCGTAGATGAAGGGGAGGAGACAGATTAAAGAAGGATTTTTAAGACATGAATTGTGTATGTGTGCCATTCACAGGGTGAATGGGCAAAACAAAATATTTGAATGGGGTATGGTAGTAGGTGCCAGGCGCACCCGTTTGAGTGTGTCAAGAACTTCAACGCTGCTGGGTTTTTCAGGGTCAACAGTTTCCCCTGTGTGTATCAAGAAAGACATCCATCCAACCTGCCACTGTGTGTGTGTGTGTGTGTGTGTGTGTGTGTGTGTGTGTGTGTGTGTGTGTGTGTGTGTGTGTGTGTGTGTGTGTGTGTGTGTGTGTGTGTGTGTGTGTGTGTGTGTGTGTGTGTGTGTGTGTGTGTGTGTGTGTGTGTGTGTGTGTGTGTGTGTGTGTGTGTGTGTGTGTGTGTGTTTGTGTCCTGGCTGGCTGGAGCAGGGTCACAGACAGACTCCTGCAGCACTCGTCTGGCCCCTGTGTAACTACAGGTGCTTCACATTACTGCTCGTAAAACCTAGCGAGAGAGGAAAATGACTGCTACAATTTGTTTGAGAGGCATGGGGAGCTTGGAGCAGCACTGTGTATGGATACACTATATTGACATATTAATTCATGGCCATGTTGTGTCTGTTGAATGCTTCAGCATTCCAACGCAGAGCCAGAAAAGCCCATATTGTTTTTGAATTGAATTTAAGTGTCATTTTGAGAAAGGCACAAGGAGAATGTATAGTGTGGTTTAGTGGTTAAGTGGTGTGGTGTGTGTGTGTGTTTGTGGGTACTGTGTGTTAATGTGTGTGTTTGTCATACGCCTGCCTGCATCTGCTGGTGGTGTGCCATTCATGGCGTATCTGGAGGAAGGTCACAGGGTCAGCGAGTCGATGGGAGGTCACTGCATAGAGAGGAAACAGACTTAATCTCAGAGAGGCTGGCAACTTCCTGTTCTGAATGCCTGGTACAGAGAAGATTCTGTCTTACTGAGGAGGAGACCGCCTACACTCTGTTTACACTGTAATTCAATCAGGATTAACCCACTCATACTGGCAGTAATTAGGGACAGGAGTGTTTCCAAACCTTGTGACCTGACTAGGAAAACCTCTGGGCTCTGGGTTGCCTAGAGATTTTCCTGGTCTGGTAATGTGTTCAGGAGAAAGTCATGGCCAAAAATAAATGGAAGGATCTGTAGTATGGGGAAACTCCACTTTACTGGATCATCACACAGAAACTACATCAACATTC
Source organism: Oncorhynchus keta (assembly GCF_023373465.1). Taxonomy (NCBI): domain Eukaryota; kingdom Metazoa; phylum Chordata; class Actinopteri; order Salmoniformes; family Salmonidae; genus Oncorhynchus; species Oncorhynchus keta. The sequence goes on from NC_068438.1 coordinate 22,702,551, forward strand.
CTTATATTAGTGCCATTTCTGGCCAGTAGATATACCCCCTAAACCCCTAATGGGAGTTTTTCCAAGAAATGTTGCATATGATTTATAGTGGGGCAAAAAAGTATTTAGTCAGCCACCAATTTTGCAAGTTCTCCCACTTAAAAAGATGAGAGAGGCCTGTAATTGTCATGAAAGGTACACTTTAACTATGACATACAAAATGAGGGAATACAATCCAGAAAGTCACATTGTAGGATTTTTTAATGAATTTATTTGCAAATTATGGTGGGAAATAAGTATTTGGTCACCTGCAAACAAGCAAGATTTCTGGCTCTCACAGACCTGGAACCTCTTCTTTAAGAGGCTCCTCTGTCCTCCACTCGTTACCTGTATTAATGGCACCTGTTTGAACTTGTTATCAGTATAAAGACACCTGTCCACAACCTCAAACAGTCACACTCCAAACTCCACTATGGCAAAGACCAAAGGGCTGTCAAAGGACACCAGAAACAAAATTGTAGACCTACACCAGGCTGGGAAGACTGAATCTGCAATAGGTAAGCAGCTTGGTTGAGGAAATCAACTGTGGGAGCAATTATTAGGAAATGGAAGACCAATAACATTTAACATTTACATTACATTTAAGTCATTTAGCAGACGCTCTTATCCAGAGCGACTTACAAATTGGTGCATTCACCTTATGACATCCAGTGGAACAGCCACTTTACAATAGTGCATCTAAATCTTTTAGGGGGGGGGGGTGAGAAGGATTACTTATCCTATCCTAGGTATTCCTTAAAGAGGTGGGGTTTCAGGTGTCTCCGGAAGGACCACTGATAATCTCCCTCAATCTGGGGCTCCACGCAAGATCTCACCCCGTGGGGTCAAAATGATCACAACCACGGTAAGCAAAAATGTGAATGACCTGCAGAGAGCTGGGACCAAAGTAACAAAGCCTACCATCAGTAACACACTACGCCGCCAGGGACTCAAATCCTGCAGTGCCAGACGTGTCCCCCTGCTTAAGCCAGTACATGTCCAGGCTCGTCTGAAGTTTGCTAGAGAGCATTTGGATGATCCAGAAGAAGATTGGGAGAATGTCATATGGTCAGATGAAACCAAAATAGAACTTTTTGGTAAAAACTCAACTTGTCGTGTTTAGAGGACAAAGAATGCTGAGTTGCATCCAAAGAACACCATACCTACTGTGAAGCATGGAGGTGGAAACATCATGCTTTTGGGCTGTTTTTCTGCAAAGGGACCAGGATGACTGATCCGTGTAAAGGAAAGAATGGGGCCATGTATCGTGAGATTTTGAGTGAAAACCTCCTTCCATCAGCAAGGGCATTGAAGATGAAACGTGGCTGGGTCTTTCAGCATGACAATGATCCCAAACACACCACCCGGGCAACGAAGGATTGGCTTCGTAAGAAGCATTTCAAGGTCCTGGAGTGGCCTAGCCAGTCTCCAGATCTCAACCCCACAGAAAATCTTTGGAGGGAGTTGAAAGTCCGTGTTGCCCAGCAACAGCCCCAAAACATCACTGCTCTAGAGGAGATCTGCATGCAGGAATGGGCCAAAATACCAGATGGTAAATGAGTTAATATAAGTGTGTGAAAACCTTGTGAAGACTTACAGAAAACGTTTGACCTCTGTCATTGCCAACCAAGGGTATATAACAAAGTATTGAGAGAAACTTTTATTATTGACCAAATACTTATTTTCCACCATAATTTACAAATAAATTCATTAAAAATCCCACAATGTGATGTTCTGGATTTTTCTTCTTCTCATCTTGTCTGTCATAGTTGAAGTGTACTATGATGAAAATGACAGGCCTCTCTCGTCTTTTTAAGTGGGAGAACTTGCACAATTGGCTGACTAAATACTTTTTTGCCCCAATGTATGTTCAAAGGGTGAAGGGTGGGTGGAATATTGTTGTATTCTCAGTATCAGACACTCACTACTAATAATTTAATTACTCATACCAGCATCTCTCTGCCATTTCACTCATGCTCAGCACTACTCTCAATGGGCCAATGGTAGTGATCGTTCTCAGATCATCTTGAAATGACCTCATACTATAGTGTCATTTCACCTCAGAGTCAACTTCATCTGAAGCTAACTGACAATAATTTCCTGCAGTCAAATGACCTAGTGACCTCATGGGTGGAATGTTATTCATATTCTACACAATTTATGTATTTTTACGCCAAATATCCGTTGTTTCTATGTCATACAGTCTTGTTATATTTCAGTCTTCTATGATGGATGTCAATTGTAATATTGAGATGCAAGCTCAAAATTGAATACATTTCAACTCTGCGATACAAACTCAGCAAAAAAAGAAACGTCCCTTTTTCAGGACCCTGTCTTTCAAAGATAATTCGTAAAAATTCAAATAACTTCACAGATCTTCATTGTAAAGGGTTTAAACACTATTTCCCATGCTTCAATGTACCATAAACAATTAATGAACATGCACCTTTGGAACGGTCGATAAGACACTAACAGCTTACAGACGGTAGGCAATTAAGGTCACAGTTATGAAAACTTAGGACACTAATGAGGCCTTTCTACTGACTCTGAAAAACACCAAAAGAAATATGCCCAGGGTCAATGCTCATCTCCGTGAACATACCTTAGGCATGCTGCACGGAGGCGAGGACTGCAGATGTGGCCAGGGCAATAAATCGCAATGTCCATACTGTGAGACGCCTAAGACGGCGCTACAGGGAGATAGGGCGGACAGGTGATTGTCCTTACAGTGGCAGACCACGTGTAACAACACCTGCACAGGATTGGTACATCCGAACATCACACCTGCGGGACAGGTACAGGATGGCAACAACAACTGCCCGAGTTACACCAGGAATGCACAATCCCTCCATCAGTGCTCAGACTGTCTACAATAGGCTGATAGAGGCTGGACTGAGGGCTTGTAGGCCTGTTGTAAGGCAGGTCCTCACCAGACATCACCGGCAACAACGTCGCCTTTGGGCACAAACCCACCGTCGCTGCTGGACCAGACAGGACCGTCAAAAAGTGCTTTTCACTGACGAGTCGCGGTTTTGCCTCACCAGGGGTGATGGTTGGATTCTCGTTTATCGTTGAAGGAATGAGCGTTATACCAAGGCCTGTATTCTGGAGCGGGAGAGATTTGGAGGTGGAGGGTCCGTCATGGTCTGGGGCAGTGTGTCACAGCATCATCGGACTGAGCTTGTTGTCATTGCAGGCAATCTCAACGCTGTGCGTTACAGGGGAGACATCCTCCTCCCTCATGTGGTACCCTTCCTGCAGGCTCATCCTGACATGACCCTCCAGCATGGCAAAGCAACCAGCCATACTGCTCGTTCTGTGTGTGATTTCCTGCAAGACAGGAATGTCAGTGTTCTGAAATGGCCAGCAAAGAGCCCGGATCTCAATCCCTTTGAGCACGTCTGGGACCTGTTGGATCGGAGGGTGAGGGCTAGGGCCATTCCCCCCAGAAATGTCTGGGAACTTGCAGGTGCCTTGGTGGAAGAGTGGGGTAACATCTTACAGCAAGAACTGGCAAATCTGGTGCAGTCCATGAGGAGGAGATGCACTGCAGTACTTATGCAGCTGGTGGCCACACCAGATACTGACTGATACTTTTGATTTTGACCCCCCTTTGTTCAGGGACACATTATTCCATTTCTGTTAGTCACATGTCTGTGGAACTTGTTCAGTTTATGTCTCAGTTGTTGAATCTTGTTATGTTCATACAAATATTTACACATGTTAAGTTTGCTGAAAATAACCGCAGTTGACAGTGACAGGACGTTTCTTTTTAGTTTATCTGACATGCTACAGGTGTCTTCTTTTTTCAAGTCCATAACCATGTGTGTGAGGTGTCTACATTTGTTTTCAAATAAACACTCTGTGTGACCTTGATTTAGCCCACTGCAGTAAATGAAACCTTGCTAGTATTTAGTCACTGTCAAATCAATTCAATGGGGATTTTTTGGTATGGCATTAAGAAGTAGGCCTGTATCTCAATGATATGTGTTGACATTGCCATGAATTACAGACATTGTTTTGTTCCTTTTGGTTGATCTGAAGTCAAAGAAACATGAGATCATTCCTGAGTGATGTTTGTTGTAATTGACCCATATCACTCATGCTTTTAACCATGTCTGCTAAATACACTATGTCTGAGCTGTCTTCCAAACTAAACCACTAAACATGATTCCAAGCACAGTTGTCCAAATCTGCTTTTTCGATGCCGTTTGTTCGGTTGTACCCAGAGCATGGCTAAGTCAAAGAATTCCTAATGGCTAATAACACAGATCCTTCCATGTCTTTTTATTGACCTGTACAGATGGTTTAGAGCTTGGTGGTGGTATAAGGAGTACAGCTCAAGCTCTCTGCAGATGATTACCATGGCTACCATTATGTGATCTGGGTGGATTACTATAGCACTTAGTTCATATAAAACATCACTGACCTAACATCAGCCCCATATATCATACACACCACCATTGCCTGGGTTCAGCTGCGTGTCTACACCAGACTCTAGGACTGGGTTCAGCTCCGTGTCTACACCAGACTCTAGGCCTGGGTTCAGCTCCATGTCTACACCAGACTCTAGGCCTGGGTTCAGCTCTGTGTCTACACCAGACTCTAGGCCTGGGTTCAGCTCCATGTCTACACCAGACTCTAGGCCTGGGTTCAGCTCCGTGTCTACACCAGACTCTAGGCCTGGGTTCAGCTCCGTGTCTACACCAGACTCTAGGCCTGGGTTCAGCTCCATGTCTACACCAGACTCTAGGCCTGGGTTCAGCTCTGTGTCTACACCAGACTCTAGGCCTGGGTTCAGCTGCGTGTCTACACCAGACTCTAGGACTGGGTTCAGCTCCGTGTCTACACCAGACTCTAGGCCTGGGTTCAGCTCCATGTCTACACCAGACTCTAGGCCTGGGTTCAGCTCTGTGTCTACACCAGACTCTAGGCCTGGGTTCAGCTCCGTGTCTACACCAGACTCTAGGCCTGGGTTCAGCTCCGTGTCTACACCAGACTCTAGGCCTGGGTTCAGCTTCGTGTCTACACCAGACTCTAGGCCTGGGTTCCGCTCCGTGTCTACACCAGACTCTAGGCCTGGGTTCAGCTCCGTGTCTACACCAGACTCTAGGCCTGGGTTCAGCTCCGTGTCTACACCAGACTCTAGGCCTGGGTTCAGCTCTGTGTCTACACCAGACTCTAGGCCTGGGTTCAGCTCCGTGTCTACACCAGACTCTAGGCCTGGGTTCAGCTCCGTGTCTACACCAGACTCTAGGCCTGGGTTCAGCTCCGTGTCTACACCAGACTCTAGGCCTGGGTTCAGCTCCGTGTCTACACTAGACTCTAGGCCTGGGTTCAGCTCCGTGTCTACACCAGACTCTAGGCCTGGGTTCAGCTCCGTGTCTACACCAGACTCTAGGTCTGGGTTCAGCTCCGTGTCTACACCAGACTCTAGGTCTGGGTTCAGCTCCGTGTCTACACCAGACTCTAGGCCTGGGTTCAGCTCCGTGTCTACACCAGACTCTAGGCCTGGGTTCAGCTCCGTGTCTACACCAGACTCTAGGCCTGGGTTCAGCTCCGTGTCTACACCAGACTCTAGGCCTGGGTTCAGCTCCGTGTCTACACCAGACTCTAGGTCTGGGTTCAGCTCCGTGTCTACACCAGACTCTAGGCCTGGGTTCAGCTCCGTGTCTACACCAGACTCTGGGCCTGGGTTCAGCTCCGTGTCTACACCAGACTCTAGGTCTGGGTTCAGCTCCGTGTCTACACCAGACTCTAGGCCTGGGTTCAGCTCCGTGTCTACACCAGACTCTAGGCCTGGGTTCAGCTCCGTGTCTACACCAGACTCTAGGCCTGGGTTCAGCTCCGTGTCTACACCAGACTCTAGGCCTGGGTTCAGCTCCGTGTCTACACCAGACTCTAGGCCTGGGTTCAGCTCCGTGTCTACACCAGACTCTAGGCCTGGGTTCAGCTCCGTGTCTACACCAGACTCTAGGACTGGGTCCCAAATGGCACCCTATTTTCTTTTTGGTGCATTACTTTTGACCATCACCACGGGCCCTGGTCAAAAGTAGTGCACTATGTAGGGAATATGTTGACATTTTGAATGTAGCTTAGCAGTATGACAGTATGATCCATTGCCAAGGCAGAAGGAAACCCCCAGAGACAATTCAATGTAGAAAAAAAACAGTCTTATTCTGTTTACAAATGACTAGAAGACTAGTTCCACAGGCTGCTGTGAGCGGTGGGTAGATGGCAGAGTGCTGAAGGAGACCATGTGTGTACTGTCACTGTGTGATTGAAGAATGCCGTGTTCCACCAGGGGCAGGACTGGGGGTCAAGTCATTACAACCATTACCACTTAATGAGGGTCATTTATTATAATTACTGCAGCAATGTTTACCCAGAAAGATGCTTACACTGAAACAACTAGAAACCCCTTCTCGGCTATATCTGATGACGAGGCATTTCATGTAGTACAGCAACACATCAGGTGCACTACATGAAGAGAAGTAGTTTATTGTATGGATTGAGGAATCACCTGTGGAGTAAAGTATGTGGAAAGGCACTTGTTTGTTGCATAATTTGCCATGTCAACACATATCATTGAGATACAGGCCTACTTCTTAATGCCATACCAATAAATCATTTAACATTACATTTAAGTAATTTAGCAGACGCTCTTATCCAGAGCGACTTACAAATTGGTGCATTCACCTTATGACATCGAGTGGAACAGCCACTTTACAATAGTGCATCTAAATCTTTTAAGGGGGGTGAGAAGGATTACTTTATCCTATCCTAGGTATTCCTTAAAGAGGTGGGGTTTCAGGTGTCTCCGGAAGGTGGTGATTGACTCCGCTGTCCTGGCGTCGTGAGGGAGTTTGTTCCACCATTGGGGGGCCAGAGCAGCGAACAGTTTTGACTGGGCTGAGCGGGAACTGTACTTCCTCAGTGGTAGGGAGGCGAGCAGGCCAGAGGTGGATGAACGCAGTGCCCTTGTTTGGGTGTAGGGCCTGATCAGAGCCTGGAGGTACTGAGGTGCCGTTCCCCTCACAGCTCCGTAGGCAAGCACCATGGTCTTGTAGCGGATGCGAGCTTCAACTGGAATCCCCATTGAATTGAACTGCATTGATTGCGACAAAATTCTAGTTGAATTTGATAGCAAGATTTCATTTACTGCAGTGAGCTAATACAAGATAATTATGTAAACTGAAGTGAATAACGTTTGGGCTTAAGAACCTACTGGCCTATTTCCACTATTTGAAGATGTCATCAACTTGTGATCCCATACACCAGACTCTCTCCACTTACACTTCTCCTCTCTCTCCTCTCCTCTGCTCTGTTCTGCTCTGCTCTCCTCTCCTCTCTCTACTGCCCAACCCCCCTCCCCTGCACTCTCCCACCTCTCTTCTCCCCCTCCCTCGCCCCTCTCTCCCCCCTCACCCCTTTCCATTTTGCCCTTCTCCTCTCTATCTCCCTCTCTCTCCCTCTCTCCCCTCTCCCCAGCCCAGTGGTGTGCTGTGGTCTGAGCGGATGGTAACAGAGTTGAAGTGTTTCCTGCAGGGCCTGAGTGCACAGGGGGAGCCTCTGCTCTGCTGCTGGTCCCCAGCCCTCCACCGCACCAGCCCAGGGGTGGAAAGTATGTGTGGTGGGCCGCACTCCCACCTCCTCTCCTCTTCCAACCTCCCTCCTCTCTCCCACCTCCTCCCACCTCCCGGCCTGGGAACGGAAGCAGAGTGCCGCCAGGGAAAACAAGCAGACAATCAGGTATTGCCTGAGCTGAGAGAGAGAAAGAGAAAGAGAGAGAGAGACATTGTAAATACAACTCATATTTACAGTGCCTTGCAAAAGTATTCATCCCCCTTGGCGTTTTTCCTATTTTGTTGCATTACTACCTGTCATTTTTTATTTGGATTTAATGTAATGGCCATACACAAAATCGTTTACATTTGTGAAGTGAAATGGAAAAAATAAATGAAAAAACTGAAAAGTGGTGTATTCACCCCCTTTACTATGAAGCCCCTAAATAAGATCTGGTGCAACCAATTACCTTCAGAGGTCACATAATTAGTTAGATTTCACACAGGTGGACTTTATTTAAGTGTCACATGATCTGTCACATCTCAGTATATATACTGAGTATATATACACCTGTTCAGTGTATATATATATCTCAGTATATATACACTTGTTCTGAAAGGCCCCAGAGTCTGCAACACTGCTAAGCAAGGGGCACCACCAAGCAAGCAACACCATGAAGACCAGGGAGCTCTCCAAACAGGTCAGGGACAAAGTTGTGGAGAAGTACAGATCATGGTTGGGTTATAAAAATAAATAAAAACATCCCATGGAGCACCATTAAATCCATTATTAAAAAATGTAAAGAATATGGCACCACAACAAACCTGTCAAGAGAGGGCCGCCCACCGAAACTCACAAACTGGTCAGAATTGAAGGAATGATTGGAAGGCGCTAAATACAGGGACATTCTTGAGGGAAACCTGTTTCAGTCTTCCAGAGATTTGAGACTGGGACGGAGGTTCACCTTCCAGCAGGACAATGAACCTAAGCATACTGCTAAAGCAACACTCGAATGGTAAAAGGGGAAACATTTAAATGTCTTGGAATGGCCTAGTCAAAGCCCAGACCTCAATCCAATTGAGAATCTGTGGTATGAGGGGCAAAAATCCCTGTGGCTAGCTGTGCCAAGCTTATAGAGACATACCCCAATAGACTGACTCTACAAAGTGTTGACTTTGGGGGGTGAATAGTTATGCAGCACTCAAGTTTTCAGTTTTTTAAAATTGTTTGTTTCACACACAAAAAATGTGGCTCTTCATCGTGGTAGGCATGTTGTGTAAATCAAATAATACAAACCCCCAAAAATCCATTTTAATTCCAGGTTGCTAGTCAACAAAATAGGAAAAATGCCAAGGGGGGTGAATACTTTCACAAGCTGCTGTGTTTTATTTATTTTCCCTTTTGTACTTTAAGTATTTCCACATAATAGGACATTTGAAATGTCTTTATTATTTTGGAACTTTTGTGAGTGTAATGTTTACCGTAAAAATGTTGTTTATGATCTATTTCACTTGCTTTGAGAATGTTAACAAATGTTTCCCAATAAAGCCCTTCGAAATGAGAGAGAGAGAAAGGAGGAGCCACTTGATACGTCAGGTTCTTAAAGTCTCAATTATGGCTAAAGGAAAATCCTAAAGTAACAGGGATTTGGGATCTAGTAGGTTTGTGTGTTTAGTGTGTGCATTTCCTCCTTCATCAAAGAAAGTGAAAGGATGTGTCTGTTTTTGAAAGGACTAGTTCTCTGAGTGTGTGTGTGTGCACGAATGCATGTGTGTGTTGGTGAAACATAATCCAATGTAAGAGTTCCCAGAATGTTTGTACAGTGTGCGTGGGTGGTGGCCGTGGGTGTGTGAGAAAGTGTTGCAGTGTGTGTGTTCCTGTGTATGTTTAGGTAAGGACAGTGGCCAGCAGGGGACAGGGTGGGTTAAGGGGACAGGGTAGAGGGTAGAGGAGATGCCTATGGGGAGAGAGATCATGGTGTTCAGTTTCCACCAGGGGGGTCCTGGTGTCCTGCACGTAACACAGTGTGTGGGTGGGGGGCAAAGACCTCTCTCTCTCTCCTCACTCTGTCTTGCTCTGACTCTCTGCTTCTCTGCCTCTTGCTCCCTTTCTCTCTCGCTTTCCCGCTCTCTATCTCTCTCTCTGTATCTCTCTCTGTCCCTCTCTCTCTCTCTCTGTCCGCCTGTCTCTCTCTATCTCTCTCTGTATCTCTCTCTGTCCCTCTCTCTCTCTCTCTGTCCGCCTGTCTCTCTCTTTCTCTCTCTCTCTCGCTCTCTCTCTCTGTCTTTCTTTCTCTCTCGCCTCTCTTCCTCTTACTGACTCTCTCTGTCTGTCTCTCTCTCTTTCTCTACCTCTCTCTCGCTTTCTCTCTCGCCTCTCTTCCTCTTACTGACTCTCTCTCTGTCTCTCTCTTAACTAAAAATGATTGTACGGAATAGTACAGTGGGCTATTACAAGAGAATGATGTAAACTGAAGAGAATGACTGTTGTGAATGGGTCCTGTAACTGAAATAAGATGAATGAGTGCATTGTATTTATACAGTGTATGGATGAATGTTTTCTTATTGAGTGAGTGAAAGAGTGAGGGGGTGAGTGAGTGAGTGAGAGTGAATATTCAACAGTGATTGTGTTAATGACTGAAGTCGAGAATGCAGTTGTGTATAATGTTAAGTGTATGTTCATAGGTCAAGCGCCTGCCCAGAGAGAGTAGCAGTGTTACAGCTGTGGGGAGTTCACCGCCACTCAACCTTAATGAGTTTAAATAATGTGTCAGCCCCAATAACGCTCCACTCAAAGGAAAACTGTTGGGTATACATGTATACTGGTATTATACATGTAGGGGATGTCTGACTGACTTTTCACCGTTCCTGCCCAACCAACAAGACTTAACAAATATCTCATTAGTCAACAGCGGCCAGAGGGGGGTTGAGTGCACTTCAGTGCTCTTTATGGCCCGTCCACTTAGAAATCTGTCAGTCATTTCCTCCCAATACCCAGGCCATTTTAAAGACTGTATCAAAAAGTGCTTCATGTCCACAGTCATCATGTGACTTTGTTTGCTAGCTGTTCTCCCAGGACAGGTTTTCTTTTTCCTCTCTTGTAAACTGCACAGACACTACTGAATTACATGAACCAATAAAGTGATTATATTTTGTGTTACGGTATTATGACACCACTGATGTTTCATTTATAGAGCTTTTATTTACAGCCTCAATTTTATGGTTATATAATGTTAGGATAAATAAGTAAGTTCCTTATTTATACTATTCATATTTGGGAAGTTATACGGTTGTGTGTTTGTGTGTGTTCTTGCAAACATCTGTGTGTGTTAAGTGCCTGTGTCGTCTGTCTCTGCTTCCATCTGTCCCTCTGTCTCTCTGTCTGGCTGTGTCTGGTACGTGCTTCATTGATGGTCCCAAGTGGGACGTCAGTGATTGAAGTCGAGTTGAGAGAATGGGGAGAGAGGGGACATGACATCCCCAGCTGGCCTGTGACATCACTCAGGGACGCACCAGGGACAGGAAGCAGGGGAGTTGGTGGGTTATGATAGGGTAGGAGAGAGTGCGAGAGTCGGGGTGACATCACAACGCTGTGTGGGGCTTGCTACAGTCTTCCAGCTGGGTAAACTAGAGACCCCTTCTCTCTATGTCTTTCTAACACACACACACCGCACAGACGCAAAGACACACATGTCAAATTGGAGAGCCTGTTGTCCGGACCTCTGGCAGTCTCTATGGGGGTGCCACAGGGTTCAATTCTCGGGTCGACTCTTTTCTCTGTATACATCAATGATGTCGCTCTTCCTGCTGGTGATTCTCTGATCCACCTCTATGCAGACGACACCATACTGTATACTTCTGGCCCTTCTTTGGACACTGTGTTAACTAACCTCCAGACGAGCATCAATGACATACTACACTTCTTCCGTGGCCTCCAACTGCTTTTAAATGCTAATAAAACTAAATGCATGCTCTTCAACCGCCGGCACCCGCCCACCCAACTAGCATCACTACTCTGGACGGTTCTGACTTAGAATATGTGGACAACTACAACACCAAGGTGTCTGGTTAGACTGTAAACTCTCCTTCAAGACTCACATTAAGTATCTCCAATCCAAAATTAAATTGAGAATCGGCTTCCTATTTCACAACAAAGCAACCTCCACTAATGCTGCCAAACATACCATCGTAAAACTGACAATCCTACTGATCCTTGACTTCGGCGATGTCATTTACAAAATAGCCTCCAACACTCTACTCAGACTGCATCCAATTTGCTGTCTATCACAGTGCCATCCGTTTTGTCACCAAAGCCCCATATACTACCCACCACTGCGACCTGTATGCTCTCATTGGCTGGCCCTCGCTTATTATTTGTCACCAAACCCACTGGCTCCAGGTCATCTATAAGTCTTTGCTAGGTAAAGCCCAGCCTTATCTCAGCTGACTGGTCACCATAGCAGCACCCACCAGCTACATGTGCTCCAGCAGGTATATTTCACTGGTCATCCCCAAAGCCAACTCCTCCTTTGGCTGCCTTTCCTTTCAGTTCTCTGCTGCCAAAGACTGGAACGAATTGCAAAAATCACTGAAGCTGGAGACTTATATCTCCCTCACCAACTTTAAGCGTCAGCTGTCAGAGCAGCTTACCAATTATTGCACCTGTACACAGCCCATCTGTAAACAGCCCACCCAACTACCTCATCCCCATATTCTTATTTATTTATTTTTGCTCCTTTGCACCCCGGTATCTCTACTTGCACATTCATCCTCTGCACATCTATCACTCCAGTGTTTAATTGCTAAATTTGTAATTATTTTGCCTCTATGGCCTATTTATTGCCTTACCTCCCTAATCTTACTACATTTGCACACACTGTATATAGATTTTTCTATTGTGTTGTTGACTGTATGTTTGTTTATTCCATGTATAACTCTGTGAAGTTGTTTGTGTCGTACTGCTTTGTTTTATCTTGGCCAGGTCGCAGTTGTAAATGAGAACTTGTTCTCACTGGCCTAACTGGTTAAATAAAGGTGTTCTCAACTGGCCTACCTGGTTAAATAAAGGTGTTCTCAACTGGCCTACCTGGTTAAATAAAGGTGAAATAAATGTAAATAATAACATAATGTACATGTGGAGACACACTCCCACTGTACACTCCCACTGTACACTCCCACTGTACACTCCCACTGTACACTCCCACTGTACACTCCCACTGTTTGAGTTTATATTATGAATCAAATCAAATCACATTTTATTAGTCATATTTATCACATCTGGCCGTGATTGGAAGTTTCATATGGCGGCACACAATTGTCCCAGCGTCGTCCAGGTTTGGCCGGGGTAGGCCGTCATTGTAAATAAGACATTTTTATTTAATGACTTCCCTAGTTAATTAAAACAATTAAAGATGTGCCGAATACAACACGTGAAATGCTTACTTTCGAAACAATAATGCAATTTAAAAAAATACGGATAAGAATAATAAATAAAAGTAACAAGTAATTAAAGAGCAACAATATAATAACAATAGCGAGGCTAATTACAGGGGGGTACCGGTACAGAGTCAATGTGCGGGGGCACCGGTTAGTTGAGGTAATATGTACATGTAATATGTACTGTTTTACAGTACATTCTTCTGTTACTCCCAGTCTCTCTGTTTAACAGTACATTCTCTCTGTTTTATAGTACATTCTCTCTGTTTTATAGTACATTCTTCTGTTACTCCCAGTCTCTCTGTTTTACAGTACATTCTTCTGTTACTCCCAGTCTCTCTGTTTTACAGTACATTCTTCTGTTACTCCCAGTCTCTCTGTTTTACAGTACATTCTTCTGTTACTCCCAGTCTCTCTGTTTTACAGTACATTCTTCTGTTACTCCCAGTCTCTCTGTTTTACAGTACATTCTCTCTGTTTTATAGTACATTCTCTCTGTTTTACAGTACATTCTTCTGTTACTCCCAGTCTCTCTGTTTTACAGTACATTCTTCTGTTACTCCCAGTCTCTCTGTTTAACAGTACATTCTTCTGTTACTCCCAGTCTCTCTGTTTTACAGTACACTCTTCTGTTACTCCCAGTCTCTCTGTTTTACAGTACATTCTTCTGTTACTCCCAGTCTCTCTGTTTAACAGTACATTCTTATGTTACTCCCAGTCTCTCTGTTTTACAGTACATTCTTCTGTTACTCCCAGTCTCTCTGTTTTACAGTACATTCTTATGTTACTCCCAGTCTCTCTGTTTTACAGTACATTCTTCTGTTACTCCCAGTCTCTCTGTTTTACAGTACATTCTTCTGTTACTCCCAGTCTCTCTGTTTTACAGTACATTCTTCTGTTACTCCCAGTCTCTCTGTTTTACAGTACATTCTTCTGTTACTCCCAGTCTCTCTGTTTTACAGTACATTCTTCTGTTACTCCCAGTCTCTCTGTTTTACAGTGCATTCTTTTGTGACTCCCAGTCTCTCTGTTTTACAGTACATTCTTATGTTACTCCCAGTCTCTCTGTTTTACAGTACATTCTTATGTTACTCCCAGTCTCTCTGTTTTACAGTGCATTCTTTTGTTACTCCCAGTCTCTCTCTTTGTGTGTGTGTTCTGTCTACTCCTCGTCTGTACTTGACAGTGTGTGATCAAATAGCACTGACCCACGGTGGCACACACACACACACACACACACACACACACACACACACACACACACACACACACACACACACACACACACTTTCTCTCTCTTTCTCACACACAATAGTGTTCCATAAGTTCATATCCTTGAGGCCGCAGAAAGAGGCCTGCCAGTCTTGGAACACAGTTGGCCGTTGGTTTGCACATCTCCGCTTTGAATGTGAAACACATGTTAACGGGAGGGGGGGGGGGCAGAGAGAGAGAGAGAGAGAGAGAGAGAGAGAGAGAGAGAGAGAGAGAGAGAGAGAGAGAGAGAGAGAGAGAGGGGAAAGGCAGGAGAATGAGAGAGAGGGTATCCATGTCTCAATGTGAGAATGCCCTGCCTGTCCATCTGGAAGAACAGTTAATAACCTTTTTTCCATCTCTTCCCTCCCTCCATCTCTCCATCCCTCTATAAGTCCCTCCCTCCATCTCTCCATCCCTCTATAAGTCCCTCCCTCCATCTCTCCATCCCTCTATAAGTCCCTCCCTCCATCTCTCCATCTCTCTATAAGTCCCTCCCTCCATCTCTCCATCCCTCTATAACACCCTCCCTCCATCTCTCCATCCCTCTATAAGTCCCTCCCTCCATCTCTCCATCCCTCTATAAGTCCCTCCCTCCATCTCTCCATCCCTCTATAAGTCCCTCCCTCCATCTCTCCATCCCTCTATAAGTCCCTCCCTCCATCTCTCCATCCCTCTATAAGTCCCTCCCTCCATCTCTCCATCCCTCTATAAGTCCCTCCCTCCATCTCTCCATCTCTCTATAAGTCCCTCCCTCCATCTCTCCATCCCTCTATAACACCCTCCCTCCATCTCTCCATCCCTCTATAAGTCCCTCCCTCCATCTCTCCATCCCTCTATAAGTCCCTCCCTCCATCTCTCCATCTCTCTATAAGTCCCTCCCTCCATCTCTCCATCCCTCTATAACACCCTCCCTCCATCTCTCCATCCCTCTATAAGTCCCTCCCTCCATCTCTCCATCCCTCTATAAGTCCCTCCCTCCATCTCTCCATCCCTCTATAAGTCCCTCCCTCCATCTCTCCATCCCTCTATAAGTCCCTCCCTCCATCTCTCCATCCCTCTATAAGTCCCTCCCTCCATCTCTCCATCCCTCTATAAGTCCCTCCCTCCATCTCTCCTTCCCTCTATAACATCCTCCCTCCATCTCTCCATCCCTCTATAACTCCCTCCCTCCATCTCTCCATCCCTCTATAACATCCTCCCTCCATCTCTCCATCCCTCTATAACTCCCTCCCTCCATCTCTCCATCCCTCTATAACTCCCTCCCTCCATCTCTCCATCCCTCTATAACTCCCTCCCTCCATCTCTCCATCCCTCTATAAGTCCCTCCCTCCATCTCTCCATCCCTCTATAAGTCCCTCCCTCCGTCTCTCCATCCCTCTATAACTCCCTCCCTCCATCTCTCCATCCCCCTATAAGTCCCTCTCTCCATCGCTCTATAAGTCCCTCCCTCCATCTCTCCATCGCTCTATAAGTCCCTCCCTCCATCTCTCCATCCCTCTATAACTCCCTCCCTCCATCTCTCCATCCCTCCATAACTCCCTCCCTCCATCTCTCCATCCTTCTATAAGTCCCTCTCTCCATCCCTCTATAAGTCCCTCCCTCCATCTCTCCATCTCTCTATAAGTCCCCCCCTCCATCTCTCCATAACATCCTCCCTCCATCTCTCCATCCCTCTATAAGTCCCTCCCTCCATCTCTCCATCCCTCTATAACTCCCTCCCCCCATCTCTCCATCCCTCTATAACTCCCTCCCTCCATCTCTCCATCCCCTATAACTCCCTCCCTCCATCTCTCCATCCCTCTATAACTCCCTCCCTCCATCTCTCCATCCCTCTATAACTCCCTCCCTCCATCTCTCCATCCCTCTATAACTCCCTCCCTCCATCTATCCATCCCTCTATAAGTCCCTCCCTCCATCTCTCCATCCCTCTATAACTCCCTCCCCCCATCTCTCCATCCCTCTATAACTCCCTCCCTCCATCTCTCCATCCCCTATAACTCCCTCCCTCCATCTCTCCATCCCTCTATAACTCCCTCCCTCCATCTCTCCATCCCTCTATAACTCCCTCCCTCCATCTCTCCATCCCTCTATAACTCCCTCCCTCCATCTCTCCATCCCTCTATAACTCCCTCCCTCCATCTCTCCATCCCTCTATAACTCCCTCCCTCCATCTATCCATCCCTCTCACTTTCTCTATCCTTTGATATGCAAATTAAGTCTGTTGAGTTAATATGACAATTACAAGCGTATGGGAGTCTATGCGCTGGTGTGCATAATTGTGCGTGTGTATTCATCAGTAATCTGTTTGTGTAGGTGTGTAAATGTTTGCTCTGTGTACTTGATGCTGTGCTATTTTTCCGGTGTGTGTGTGTCCTTGTATAGGTTCTGGTGTTTATGTCCCTGTGTGTTACTCTATTGGCCAGTGTCCTACAGAGAGGAGCAGTGATTGCGTGGCAGCCCCCCCACCCCGTCCCCCCGTCAGTGCTCTGGTGTGTCTCGGGGCTTTGCAGTGGGTTTATGATGTCTGCCAGAGAGTGCTGGGGCTGCAGATGGCAGGAGGGAGGGAGAGAGAGGTGTGTGGCTGCATTAATATGGCCTGCAATTCTCGTTAGCACTAATCAGGGGCTTCCTGTACTGAGAGTAGCCCGGGTTCACCTTCCCCCACAGCCAACACACACACACACACACACACACACACACACACACACACACACACACACACACACACACACACACACACACACACACACACACACTCCCCTCCATCCTTCTGGCTCTTTCCCTGCTCTCACTTCCTACTCTCTCACCGTATTGGCCTGTCCCTCTCATTCTCTCTTACTCTCTTACTCTCTGTCTTTCTCTCTCTCTCTCTCTCTCTCTCTCTCTCTCTCTCTCTCTCTCTCTCTCTCTCTCTCTCTCTCTCTCTCTCTCTCTCTCTCTCTCTCTCTCTCTCTCTCTCTCTCTCTCTCTCTCTCTCACAATCGCTCTCACACACTCACTCTCTCTCTCTCTCTCTCTCTCTTTCTCTCTCGCATCTCTCTCTCCTCCCATCTCTCTCACTGCTCCCTCACCTTCCCAACTCAGTGTTTGTGTTGAGTGTTTGTTTAGCTCCTCAGACAGTGAAAATGGCCATCAAATGAGTTGGAAGGAATTGCAAGAACCTGAAAGGGGAGCTTATCCCATAGTCACGGTAACTTCCCATATTCTGAAGCTCACTTGAGATAGTTGACGGCAAGCATAGAGAGAGTGCCCTCTCCCTTAGAGAGGCCTCTGTCCCCATATGAACCCTGAGGGGTCATGCACACAGTTGGAGTACAGAGGAACTGGCACACAGGGTCAGGAGAAACAAAAGACGGCAGGGAGGGAGGGGGTAGGGGGTAGGGGGTAGGGGTTAGGGGGTAGGGGATTGGCATAAAGGTAACACAGATGACATCCTGGAATGTCGTACACAATGACGCACTTGTAGAAGTGAGTCACTGAGTGCGTCACAAATCACACTTTATTCCTTATACAGTGTACTACTTTTGACCACGGCCCATAGAGTTATGGTCAAAAGTAGTGCACTATATAGGGAATAGGGTGCCATTTGGGAAGCAGCCTCTGACTACAGCCCTGGCATGGAAACAGACAGGACTCTTGCACGAGCAGAGTTGATGTGGATACCATCATCTGTGACCACACAAGCAGCATCCCTAATTGCACCCTATTCCCTGCGTAGTACACTTCTTATGACCACTTATGCACTATATAGGGAATAGGATGCAATTGGGGACATAGCCACAGAGTAGCCATGATGTGGAATGTATGGGCATCACACTGAACTCAGAAGGAAGAGCTTCGGCATGATACTGGCAACAACGTCATACCAACCCTCTCCCCTTTTCCTATCTCCCTCCTCCCCCTCCCTCACTCTCTGGTCTGCTCAGCTTTAATTGAAAGAGCCCCTGGGTTAGATTGATTCATGTATTTAAGATGTAGAAATCAGATATTGAGAACATTGACCTTAACACTCTCCCCTCTCCTTCCCCGGCTTCTCCCCTGTACCCCATTCTCCCTCTCTCCCTTTCTCCGTCTCCCTCTCTCCCTGCTCGGCTGGGCTGGGCTGTTTAAAATAGTTTAATAGTGCACAGGGAGACACTTTGATAGATAGGCTGAGGGAGACTGAGTGGATTTGGTTTGAACTTTTTGTGCAGTTCACTTTTTTTTCAAGAAACCCATTTTTTTACACTGGGCTTCGCAATGAATAGCCCCCCAACCCCTCAACCCTACTCCCCCTCAGCCCCGCCCCTCCCTCACTAAACCCTAGCCAGACACAGCTGCCTAGCCAGATGTGGGAGAAAGGGAGGAGAGAGAGAGAGGAGAGGGTGAGGCAGCCTCCTATGAGGTCTGAGCATTGAAACAGAGAGGAGGTCTGGAAAGGAATGGAGAAAGGAAGGGATGGACCAAACAGTGGAGAGAGATGGAGAGAATGGAGACAAGACGAGAGATGGCTCATGGTCAGACCAGGAATGGAAGCATATGACATATCTTTTATAGACAGGACCTGGCCTTGTCATTTTTAAAAATTATTTCCCACCCCCCCTTTATTTAACCAGGTAGGCCAGTTGATAAGTTCTCATTTACAACTGCGACCTGGCCAAGATAAAGCAAAGCAGTGCGACAAAAAGACAACAACACAGAGTTATACATGGAATAAACAAAGGTACAGTCAATAACACAATAGAAACATCTACAGTATATACAGTGTGTGCAAATGGAGTAAGGAGGTAAAGCAATAAATAGGCCAAAGTAGTGAAGTAATTACAATTTAGTAGATTAACACTGGAGTGTTGATGTGCATGTAGAAGTACTGGTGTGCAAAAGAGAAAAAAAGTCAATAAAAACAATATGAGGCTGAGGTAGATAGTTGGATGGGCTATTTACAGATGGGCTATGTTCAGCTGCAGTGATCTGTTTATTAAATTGGCTTTCGAAGACTTTAGAAAGGCAGGGCAGGATGGATATAGGTCTGTAACAGTTTGAATGTCACCCCCTTTGAAGAGGGGGATGACCACAGCAGCTTTCCAATCTTTAGGAATCTCGGACGATACGAAAGAGAGGTTGAACAGACTAGTAATAGGGGTTGCAACAATGGCGGCAGATAATTTTAGGAAGAGAGGGTCCAGATTGTCAAGCCCAGCTGATTTGTACTGGTCCAGGTTTTTCAGCTCTTTCAGAACATCTGCTATCTGGATAAGGGTGAAGGAAAATCTGGGGAGGCTTGGGCAAGTAGCTGCGGGGGTTGTGGAGCTGTTGGCCGGGGTAGGGGTAGCCAGAAGGAAAGCATGGCCAGCCGTAGAGAAATGCTTATTGAAATTCTCGATTATCGTGGATTTATCGGTTGTGACAGTGTTTCCTAGCCTCAGTGCAGTGGGCAGCTGGAAGGAGGTGCAGTTATTCTCCATGGACTTTACAGTGTTGGAGTTTTGGAGTTAGAGCTACAGGATGCAAATATATTTTTGAAAAAGCTAGCCTTTGCTATCAAATCAAATCAAATCTAATTTATTTATATAGCCCTTCGTACATCAGCTGATATCTCAAAGTGCTGTACAGAAACCCAGCCTAAAACCCCAAACAGCAAACAATGCAGGTGTAAAAGCACGGTGGCTAGGAAAAACTCCCTAGAGTTTCCAAACTGACTGTGTGTATTGGTTCCTGACTTCCCAGAAAAGTTGCATATCGCAGGGACTATTTGATGCTAGTGCAGTACTCCACAGGATGTTTTTGTGAGCAATCAGGTCTGGAGTGAACCAAGGGCTATATCTGTTCTTAGTTGTACATTTTTTTAAAGGGGACTGCTTATTTTAAATGGTGAAGAAATTACTTTTAAAAAACAACCAGGCATCCTCTACTGACGGGATGAGGTCAATATCCTTCCAGGATACCCGGGCCAGGTCAAGTAGAAAGGCCTGCTCGCAGAAGTGTTTTAGGGAGCGTTTGAATGTGATGAAGGGTGGTTGTTTGACCGTGGACCCATATAGGACGCAGGCAATGAGGCAGTGATCGCTGAGATCCTGATTGAAAACAGCAGAGGTGTATTTGGAGGGCAAGTTGTTCAGGATAATATCTATGAGAGTGCCCATGTTTACGGAGTTGGGGTTGTACCTGGTGGGTTCCTTGATAATTTGTGTGAGATTGAGGGCATCTAGTTTAGATTGTAAGACTCCCGGGTGTTAAGCATATCCCAGTTTAGGTCACCTAACAGAACGAACTCTGAAGATAGATGGGAGGCAATCAATTCAAATAGAGTGTCCAGGGCACAGCTGGGAGCTGAGGGAGGTCTATAACAGGTGGAAACAGTGAGAGACTTATTTCTGGAAAGATTAATATTTTTAATTAGAAGCTCAAACTGTTTGGGCATAGACCTGGAAAGTATGACAGAACTTTGCAGGCTATCTCTGCAGTAGATTGCAACTCCTCCCCCTTTGGCAGTTCTATCTTGAAGGAAAATGTAGTTGGGGATGGAAATCTCAGAATTTTTAGTGGCCTTCCTAAGCCAGGATTCAGACACGGTAAGGACATCAGGGATGGCGGAGTGTGCTAAAGCAGTGAGTAAAACAAAATTGGGAAGGAGGCTTCTGATGTTAACATGCATGAAACCAAGGCTTTTACGATCACAGAAGTCAACAAATGAGAGTGCCTGGGGACACACAGGGCCTGGGTTAACCTTTATATCACCCGTGGAGCAGAGGAGGAGTAGGATGAGGGTATGGCTAAAGGGTATCAAAGCTGGTCGTCTAGTGCATTGGGGACAGTGGTCGTGGTAGAATAGATTCAGGGCATGATGTACAGACAGGGATATGGTAGAGTGCGGGTAGAGTGGAGGTAAACATAGGCATTGAGTGATGATAAGAGAGGTTGCATCTCTGGAGGCACTAGTTATGCTAGGTGAGGTCACCCCATGTGTGGGAGGTGGGACAAAAGAGGTATCTGAGGCATGTTGAGTGGTGCTAGGGGCTCCACAGTAAAAGAAAACAAAGATAACTACCCTAAACAACAGTATGAACGGCATATTGACATTAGAGAGAGACATAAAGCGAGGCATAAAGCAATCACAGGTGTTGATTGGGAGAGCTAGCTACGACAACAACGGATGAGACAGCAACAGCTAATCAGCTAAGATAACAACAATAGGTCAAATGGCAATGAATGGGCAGAGAGGGTTAGTTAACTACACACAGGGCCTGAGTTCGAGGCTGGGGCTGACAGATAAACCAAATGGAGAACCGTGATTAATGAACAGTCCAGCAGACAGGCGGGTATTATCCAGGGTAAAAGCGGCTGGTGTCTGAGCTAGAGGTAGCAGTGGCTAACAATGACTAAATAGCTAGTTGCTAATTAGTTGGTTAGCATCTGATGGCTAGCTTCTGATGGAGGTTCTGGCTATAAGGTCTAAAAATTGCAGGTCCGTATCACATTGGGTGAGGCGGGTTGCCGGAAGATATATTTAATTTAAAAATGGAAAAAGAGATTGAAATATGTACAGAAAAAATACCCCAAAATACAAAATGTACATGGGACAATGACAAACACAAACCTGCACTACTATGCCATCTTGGTAGGCGTAGCATCAAGGACCACCCAGTCCAGACCAGTCCAGACTACTGTACAGTGCAGATTTCACCCAGCCTCACCTATTATAACCCATTGTATTCTATCCTCCCTCCACACACTCATATTGCCATCCTGCCATTCCAGCATGAGCTCAATTTGCCGTCGGCCTGATGGTTACGACTAAACTCCCTTTGCCCTAAATCAGGATGTCAACATATAGCCTAATTCAATGTGGCACGTGGGTGGTTTGAGTAAAAAAATACTAAATTGACAAATATAAAAAAAAAAAATTCTTGGAGCATCTCATGCAACAACATAGAGATGCACAATAACATCCACAACATCACCCTTGCCCAGACCCACCCCCTTCTCCATCTCCCCTGCCCAGACCCACCCCCTTCTCCATCTCCCCTGCCCAGACCCACCCCCTTCTCCATCTCCCCTGCCCAGACCCACCCCTTCTCCATCTCCCTGCCCAGACCCACCCCTTCTCCATCTCCCCTGCCCAGACCCACCCCCTTCTCCATCTCCCTGCCCAGACCCACCCCCTTCTCCATCTCCCCTGCCCAGACCCACCTACTCACACCCCCTTCTCCATCTCCCCTGCCCAGACCCACCTACTCACACCCCCTTCTCCATAACCCCTGCCCAGACCCACCTACCCACAACCCCTTCTCCATAACCTCTTCTCAGACCCACCTGCTCACACCGCCATCACCATCTCCCCTGCCCAGACCCACCTACTCACACCCCCTTCTCCATAACACCTGCCCAGACCCACCTACTCACACCCCCATCTCCATAACCTCTTCTCAGACCCACCTACTCACACCCCCTTCTCCATAACCCCTTCTCAGACCCACCTGCTCACACCCCCATCTCCATAACCCCTGCCCAGACCCACCTGCTCACACCCCCTTCTCCATAACCCCTTCTCAGACCCACCTGCTCACACCCCCTTCTCCATAACCCCTTCTCAGACCCACCTGCTCACACCCCCTTCTCCATAACCCCTTCTCAGACCCACCTGCACACACCCCCATCTCCATAACCCCTTCTCAGACCCACCTGCTCACACCCCCTTCTCCATAACCCCTTCTCAGACCCACCTGCTCACACCCCCTTCTCCATAACCCCTTCTCAGACCCACCTGCTCACACCCCCATCTCCATAACCCCTGCCCAGACCCACCTGCACACACCCCCATCTCCATAACCCCTTCTCAGACCCACTTGCTCACACCCCCTCCTCTATAACCCCTTCTCAGACCCACCTGCTCACACCCCCTTCTCCATAACCCCTCTCAGACCCACCTGCACACACCCCCATCTCCATAACCCCTTCTCAGACCCACCTGCTCACACCCCCTTCTCCATAACCCCTTCTCAGACCCACCTGCTCACACCCCCTTCTCCATAACCCCTTCTCAGACCCACCTGCTCACACCCCTTCTCCATAACCCCTCTCAGACCCACCTGCACACACCCCCATCTCCATAACCCCTTCTCAGACCCACCTGCTCACACCCCTTCTCCATAACCCCTTCTCAGACCCACCTGCTCACACCCCCTTCTCCATAACCCCTTCTCAGACCCACCTGCTCACACCCCCTTCTCCATAACCCCTTCTCAGACCCACCTGCTCACACCCCCTTCTCCATAACCCCTTCTCAGACCCACCTGCTCACACCCCCTTCTCCATAACCCCTTCTCAGACCCACCTGCTCACACCCCCATCTCCATAACCCCTTCTCAGACCCACCTGCTCACACCCCCTTCTCCATAACCCCTTCTCAGACCCACCTGCTCACACCCCCTTCTCCATAACCCCTTCTCAGACCCACCTGCTCACACCCCCATCTCCAGCACCCGTATCACTCTCTGCCACATGTCTTCAAACTACACCATTTTGTTTTTGTCCGTCACTCACGTACTTTCAACATTTAGATAATAAAGCATTTGACATTTCCATTGTGTTAGTGATGGAGGATTTGTTGATTTCCAGCTTTTAAGTGTATGTTTTTCTTATTATCGAGAATATTATGGTCCAACCCAACGGGTATCTCACTGCACCCTCATATGAGATGTCTTGAAATAGGCAGACAGACAGATTAAAAGTACATTAACATTGTAATACTTCTGACATTCAACTTTCTAACTCCGCTCATAACTTTTGGACTTAATAGCATTCCCAGAAGGCCTGGATTATTGAGTCATTGTTCGTTTTACACTTAAGACATGACCCTGCCATTGTGCTGTAGAAGTTGTTCATTTTGTCTCTTGTGTAATAAATTCTATACGTTAGTTTATACTTGATCTCAGTTTATATAAAAATTACACATGTATTTTTTAAACAATATACATGAGTTTATACTTGATTAAGAGTACATTTTTGTTAACTGTAATTTCGCTAGTTATGTCCCCACTTTCCCTCCATCTTGTGCCAACATCAGTTCTTTTTAAGTCTTGGTTCTAGTAGTTTATATTTTTTTCTAAAATATTGTCAGTTGGGCTGTGTATAAATGATAATGGACCTACATTTATAGTCTCTTCACTCTGACCATCACAGACACAAAAACAGTCAGCGAGCATAAAATATTCCAAAAACAGTGGTGAAATAAGTTTGACACCTCTGCCCTACAGTATGTCAACAGAACTAAGCAATGTTACAGTTACATACTCAGTAGCTATGGTACATTAGTATTTTAGCCTAGCTTGTGTTGCGTCTGCAGGCGTTTCCAAGGGCAGAGCTGATTTATGATGTGGCTTAGTGGCTCAATGCAGTTAGACCCCTCTCACATCATACTCCTGGGGACTGTCTGATTAGAGATGCATGAAACCATGTGATCACACGCACGCACGCACGCACGCACGCACTCACGCACGCACGCATGCACGCACACACACACACACACACACACACACACACACACACACACACACACACACACACACACACACACACACACACACACACACACACACACACACACACACACAATCCGCCATTTGGTTCTAGCTGTACACACACAGGGAGGCGAGGACCATGTGTCATTGTTAACATGGAGTCCCATTCACACTCTACCTGTGGTTGCTGGTGTTGTGTTTGGCTGATTCATATGAGTGGTGGTAAAAATAGACAGCAGAATGGGAGGACTAGACAATAGAACAATATTATTATGAAAACAGTGGGGCCCAATACATCAAGTGGAGCCAAGTTGTTACAGAGAATGAGTGTTTGAGAGGAAAAAATGAGTCAAGAAGATACACTACATGACCAAAAGTATGTGGACTACTGCTTGTCAAACATCTCATTCCAAAATCAGGGGCATTAATATGGTCGGGCACTGACGTTGGGCGATTAGGCCTGGCTCGCAGTTGTTGTTCCAATTCATCCCAAAGGTGTTCAATGGGATTGAGGTCAGGGCTCAGGTGCAGTCCAGTAAAGTACTTCAACACCAATCTCAAAAAAACATTTTTGTATGGACCTCACTTTGTGCACAGGGGCATTGTCATGCTGAAACAGGAAAGGGCCTTCCCCAAACTGTTGCCACAAAGTTGGAAGCACAGAATCGTCTAGAATGTCATTGTATGCTGTAGCGTTAAGATTTCCCTTCACTGGAACTAAGGGGCCTGAACCATGAAAAACAGCCCCAGTACCTTATCCCTCCTCCACCAGTATACATTCAGGCAGGTAGCGTTCCCCTGCCATCCACCAAACCCAGATTTGTCCAATGGACTACCAGATGGTGAAGCCTGATTCATCTCTCCAGAGAACATGTTTCCACTTCTCCAGAGTCCAATGGCGGGGAGCTTTACACCACTCAAGCCGACGCTTGGCATTGTGCATGGTGATTTTAGGCTTGTGTGGTCATGGAAACCCATTTCTTGAAAGTCCAGACGAAAAGTTATTGTGCTGACGTTGCTTCTAGGGGCAGTTTGGAACTCAGTAGTGAGTGTTGCAACTTAGGACAGATGATTTTTACGAACTACGCGCTCCTAGAGGTTTCCACTTCACAATAACAGTTGACCGGGGCAGTTGACCGGGGCAGTTGACCGGGGCAGTTGACCGGGGCAGCTCTAGCAGGGCAGAAATTTGACTAACTGACTTGTTGAAAAGGTGGCATTCTATGACTATGCCACGTTGAATGTCATTGAGCTCTTCAGTAAGGTCATTCTAATGTCAATGTTTGTCTATGGAGATTGCATGGCTGTGTGCTCGATTTTATACACCTGTCAGTAACGGGTGTGGCTGAAATAGCCGGATCCACTAATTTCAAGGGTTTTTCACACACTTGTGTATATATAGTGTAGCAGAGATCACACACTGAAATAAAACCTGAGAGGAATCAGACTCTTGTTAAGAAGCTTTTATTTCTTTCATCACATCCCCAGTGGGTCAGAAGTTAACATACACTCAATTAGTATTTGGTAGCATTGCCTTTAAATTGTTTGTCATTTCAGGTAGCCTTCCACAAGCTTCCCACAATTTTGGCCCATTCCTCCTTACAGAGCTGGTGTAACTGAGTCAGGTTTGTAGGCCTCCTTGCTCGCACACGCTTTTTCAGTTCTGCCCACAGATTTTCTATAGGATTGAGGTCAGGGCTTTGTGATGGCCACTCCAATAACTTGACTTTGTTGTCCTTAAGCCATTTTGGAAGTATGCTTGGGGTCATTGTCCATTTGGAAGACCCATTTGCGACCAAGCTTTAACTTCCTGACTGATGCCTTGAGATGTTGCTTCAATATATCCACATAGTTTTCTTTCCTCATGATGCCATCTATTTTGTGAAGTGCACCAGTCCCTCCTGCAGCAAAGCACCCCCACAATATGATGCTGCCACCCCCGTGCTTCACGGTTGGGATGGTGTTCTTCGGCTTTCAAGCCTCCCCCTTTTTCCTCCGAACATAACAATGGTCATTATGGCCAAACAGTTCTATTTTTGTTTCATCAGACCAGAGGACATTTCTCCAAAAAGTACGATCTTTGGCCCCATGTGCAGTTGCAAACCGTGGTCTGGCTTTTTTATGGCGGCTTTTGACCAGTGGCTTCTTCCTTGCTGAGCGGCCTTTCAGGGTATGTCGAATTAGGACTTGTTTTACTGTGGATATAGATACTTTTGTTCCTGTTTCCTCCAGCATCTTCACTAGGTCCTTTGTTGTTGTTCTGGGATTGATTTGCACTTTTTACACCAAAGTACGTTCATCTCTAGGAGACAGAACGCGTCTCCTTCCTGAGTGGTATGACGGCTGCTTGGTCCCATGGTGTTTATACTAGCGTACTATTGTTTGCACAAATGAACGTTGTACCTTCAGGTGTTTGGAAATTGCTCCCAAGGATGAACCAGACTTGTGGAGGTCTAGAATTCTTTTTTCTGAGGTCTCGGCTGGTTTCTTTTGATTTTCCCATGTCAAGCAAAGAAGCACTGAGTTTGAAGGTAGGCCTTGAAATACATTCACAGGTACACCTCCAATTGACTCAAATTATGTCAATTAACCTATCAGAAGCTTCTAAAGCCTTGACATCACTTTCTGGAATTGTCCAAGCTGTTTAAAGGCACAGTCAACTTAGTGTATGTTAACCTCTGACCCCCTGGAATTGTGATACAGTGAATTATAAGTGAAATAATTTGTCTGTAAACAATTGTTGGAAAAATGACTTGTGTCATGCACAAAGTAGATGTCCTAACCGACTTGCCAAAACAATAGTTTGTTAACAATAAAATTGTGGAGTGGTTGAATAACAAGTTTTTATGACTCCAACCTAAGTGGATGTAAACTTCTGACTTCAACTGTATGCTATGTTTAGAAGTGTGCCACTTGGTTGGCAGAGACAGCTGTGATTTCACTTCCGTTAGTGAAGTGCTTTCCAAGAGCTCTGTCGGTACAGGGTAGTACCCCTCGCTGTTTAATATGAGTGTTAATAATATGTCAGGACTGTAAACACTCTTAGCGGAATCACAGGAGAGCGAGTGGGGTATTCCTCAACACAGAAAGGGGATGCTAGTATAAGGGCAGGAGAGGTAG
This sequence comes from Oncorhynchus keta, assembly GCF_023373465.1. Lineage (NCBI taxonomy): Eukaryota > Metazoa > Chordata > Actinopteri > Salmoniformes > Salmonidae > Oncorhynchus > Oncorhynchus keta. Next base: position 22,730,443 of record NC_068438.1, read on the forward strand.
AAGTGGGGAAATTGTGGTGTTAGGAAGATAATTGCTGATAATTACAGATCAGAGGCTGATAATTGACTTGGAGTAGCAGCCGTACTGTACTATGAGGGCAAAATGACAACAGAGCATAACATTGTGCTAGCTTCCAGACTACATTATCCAATGTGGAATATCTCAGCTTCTTCTCATTACTGATTTATGGGCCTTTTACATTTTACAACCAGTCATTACAAAGTGGGTGGTTTACTGAGGGGTGGAACCAGGCTTCCATTGAAAATGCCACTACAGCAAATCCAGTGCCATTGCTGTCAGTTTCGCACAACGGTTTGTAACAGTTGACATCCATTGAGCGCTCTCCCAGCCAGGTTGATGCACTCAGACCTCATTGCCTTTCTGATCTGCCTCTCTCTGATGAGGTCTCTCTCATCGCTCCTTCTCCCTTCCCCTCCTCCTTCCTCCACCTTGGCACCGAGTGTCCCCAGCTCTGTTCCGGCCCCCTGCTCCCTGGTTCCCCCAGGCCCTATATAGAGACTGACATCAGGCCCCAGCTATGAGGGGAAACGTGCCTGGCCCCGCCACATGCCACAGCCCCACACTCCACACGTAGCTATGCTACACCACAGCACGCTGCAGGCTAGCATGGGGACAAGCCACTGGAAAACCATGATGGAACAAAACAGACACACACACACGCACACACTGTACACACCCTTACAGGACTGGAGGAAAATGATAATATAGCTGAACACAGTAGAATAGACTAGCTCACCTTTATTGTTAAGGTTGACTCCAGGCTCACCTCCTGACTGACTCCAGGCTCACCTCCTGACTGACTCCAAGCTCACCTCCTGACTGACTCCAGGCTCACCTCCTGACTGACTCCAGGCTCACCTCCTGACTGACTCCAGGCTCACCTCCTGGCTGACTCCAGGCTCACCTCCTGACTGACTCCAGGCTCACCTCCTGACTGACTCCAGGCTCACCTCCTGACTGACTCCAGGCTCACCTCCTGGCTGACTCCAGGCTCACCTCCTGACTGACTCCAGGCTCACCTCCTGACTGACTCCAGGCTCACCTCCTGACTGACTCCAGGCTCACCTCCTGGCTGACTCCAGGCTCACCTCCTGACTGACTCCAGGCTCACCTCCTGACTGACTCCAGGCTCACCTCCTGGCTGACTCCAGGCTCACCTCCTGACTGACTCCAGGCTCACCTCCTGACTGACTCCAGGCTCACCTCCTGGCTGACTCCAGGCTCACCTCCTGACTGACTCCAGGCTCACCTCCTGACTGACTCCAGGCTCACCTCCTGGCTGACTCCAGTCCTGGCTGACTCCATCCTGTCTGAGGCAATGCAGCAATGGACAGACAGTACATTAATGAACAGTTTAATTTAGGTAAGCTACAGTATCAGTAGAATGTGGCGTCATAATGTTTGTATACTTCAGGCTATGATGTATTACATAAGCCCAGCAGAGCACCTGTTGAGGAGACTGTCATCTTTCCTGGCTGGGACCCTACTGAGCATGTGTTTGCAATGTGTGTATGTGTGTGTGTGTAGGGTTAGGGTTAGGAGCTAGGGTTCGTTTTAGGGTTAGGAGCTAGAGTTAGTTTTAGGGTTAGGAGCTAGGGTTAGTTTTAGGGTTAGGAGCTAGGGTTAGTTTTAGGGTTAGGAGCTAGGGTTAGTTTTAGGGTTAGGAGCTAGGGTTAGTTTTAGGGTTAGGAGCTAGGGTTAGTTTTAGGGTTAGGGTTAGGAGCTAGGGTTACTTTTAGGGTTAGGAGCTAGGGTTACTTTTAGGGTTAGGAGCTAGGGTTAGTTTTAAGGTTAGGAGCCAGGGTTACTTTTAGGGTTAGGGTTAGGAGCTAGGGTTACTTTTAGGGTTAGGGTTAGGAGCTAGGGTTACTTTTAGGGTAAGGAGCTAGGGTTAGTTTTAGGGTTAGGAGCTAGGGTTAGTTTTAAGGTTAGGAGCTAGGTTAGTTTTAGGGTTAGGAGCTAGGGTTAGTTGTAGGGTTAAGGGTTAGGAGCTAGGGTTAGTAAAAGGGTTAGGAGCTAGGTTCAGGGTTAGGAGCTAGAGTTAGGATTAGGGTTAGATTTTTGAGTTAAGGTTAGGGTTAGGGTTATGATTAGGATTAGGGGTCAGGGAAAATGGTATTTTGAATGGGACTGAATTGTGTGTCCCCACAAGGTTAGCTGTACAAGACTGTGTACACCCACACACACAAATACACGTGCACGTGTGTGTGTGGCCGCTGGCTGGGCAGTCTGCAGGAAGCAGCTAAAGACATGCCGACTCTTTAGGGGCAGACTTAACCCCTTCACTGCCACTTGTCTATCCAAGAGCAACTGTTACTGTGCAACTGGTACTGTATAACTGATACTGTATAACTGTTACTGTATATCTGTTACTGTCCAGCTGTTACTGTACAACTGACACTGTCCAACTGTTACTGTCCAACTGGTACTGTATAACTGTTACTGTATAACTGATATGGTCCAACTGTTACGGTTACTGTCCAACTTTTTCTGTCCAACTATTACTGTATAAATGTTACTGTCCAGCTGTTACTGACCAGCTGTTACTGAAAATTGTTACTGTCCAACTGTTACTGTCCAACTGATACTGTCCAACTGTTACTGTCCAACTGGTATTGTCCAGCTGTTACTGTATAACTGACACTGTATAACTGTTACTGTATAACTGTTACTGTCCAACTGTTACTGTCCAGCTGTTACTGTCCAACTGTTACTGTCCAACTGTTACTGAAAATTGATACTGTCCAACTGTTACTGGTTAAGTGTTACTGTCCAACTGTTACTGTCCAACAGTTACTGTCCAACTGATACTGTCCAACTGGTATTGTCCAGCTGTTACTGTATAACTGACACTGTCCAATTGTTACTGTCCAGCTGTTACTGTAAATTGATACTGTCCAACTGTTACTGTCCAACTGTTACTGTCCAGCTGTTACTGTCCAACTGTTACTGTATAACTGATACTGTCCCACTGTTACTGTCCAACTGTTACTGTCCAACTGTTACTGGCCAACTGTTACTGTATAACTGATACTGTCCAACTGTTACTGTACAACTGTTACTGTCCAACTGTTACTGTATAACTGATACTGTCCAACTGTTACTGTCCAGCTGTTACTGTATAACTGATACTGTCCAACTGTTACTGTCCAACTGTTACTGTCCAAATGTTACTGTATAACTTATACTGTCCAACTGTTACTGTATCACTGATACTGTCCAACTGTTACTGTCCAACTGTTACTGTCCAAATGTTACTGTATAACTTATACTGTCCAACTGTTACTGTCCAACTGTTACTGTACAACTGTTACTGTCCAACTGTTACTGTCCAACTGTTACTGTCCAACTGTTACTGTCCAAATGTTACTGTATAACTTATACTGTCCAACTGTTACTGTATCACTGATACTGTCCAACTGTTACTGTCCAACTGTTACTGTCCAACTGTTAATCTCCAACTGTTACTGTATAACTGATACTGTCCAACTGTTACTGTCCAACTGTTACTGTCCAACTATTACTGTCCAACTGTTACTGTCCAACTGTTACTGTATAACTGATACTGTCCAACTGTTACTGTCCAGCTGTTACTGTCCAACTGTTACTGTCCAACTGTTACTGTCCAACTATTACTGTCCAACTGGTTCTGTCCAGCTGTTACTGTATAACTGTTACTGTCCAACTGTTACTGTCCAACTGTTACTGTACAACTGTTGCTCTCCAACTGTTACTGTCCAACTGTTACTGTCCAGCTGTTACTGTATGACTGATAGTGTCCAACTGTTACTGTATAACTGATACTGTCCAACTGTTACTGTCCAACTGTTACTGTCCAACTATTACTGTCCAACTGTTACTGTCCAACTGTTACTGTATAACTGATACTGTCCAACTGTTACTGTCCAACTGTTACTGTCCATCTGTTACTGTCCAACTGTTACTGTCCAACTGTTACTGTCCAACTGTTACTGTCTAACTGATACTGTCCAACGGTTACTCTCCAGCTGTTACTGGATAACTGATAGTGTCCAACTGTTACTGTGCAACTATTACTGTCCAACTGTTACTGTCCAACTGTTACTGTCCAACTGTTACTGTCTAACTGATACTGTCCAACGGTTACTCTCCAGCTGTTACTGTATAACTGATAGTGTCCAACTGTTACTGTCCAACTGTTACTGGATAACTATTACTGTCCAACTGTTACTGTATAACTGATACTGTCCAACGGTTACTGTCCTACTGTTACTGTACAATTGTTACTGTCCAACTGGTACTGTCCAACTGTTACTGTCCAACGGTTACTGTCCAACTGTTACTGTCCAATTGTTACTGTCCAACTGTTACTGTCCAACTGGTACTGTCCAACTGGTACTGTCCAACTGTTACTGTCCAACGGTTACTGTCCAACTGTTACTGTCCAACTGTTACTGTCCAACTGTTACTGTCCAACTATTACTGTCCAACTGTTACTGTCCAACTGTTACTGTATAACTGATACTGTCCAACTGTTACTGTCCAGCTGTTACTGTCCAACTGTTACTGTCCAACTGTTACTGTCCAACTATTACTGTCCAACTGGTTCTGTCCAGCTGTTACTGTATAACTGTTACTGTCCAACTGTACTGTCCAACTGTTACTGTCCAACTGTTACTGTCCAACGGTTACTGTCCAACTGTTACTGTCCAACGGTTACTGTCCAACTGTTACTGTCCAACTGTTACTGTATAACTGATACTGTCCAACTGTTACTGTCCAACTGTTACTGTCTAACTGATACTGTCCAACGGTTACTCTCCAGCTGTTACTGGATAACTGATAGTGTCCAACTGTTACTGTTCAACTGTTACTGTATAACTGATACTGTCCAACGGTTACTGTCCAACTGTTACTGTCCAACTGTTACTGTATAACTGATACTGTCCAACTGTTACTGTCCAACTGTTACTGTCCAGCTGTTACTGGATAACTGATACTGTCCAACTGTTACTGGATAACTATTACTGTATTACTGATACTGTCCAATGGTTACTGTCCAGCTGTTACTGGATAACTGATACTGTCCAACTGTTACTGTCCAACTGTTACTGGATAACTGATACTGTCCAATTGTTACTGTCCAACTGTTACTGTATTACTGTTACTGTCCAGCTGTTACTGTATAACTGATACTGTCCAACTGTTACTGTATAACTGATACTGTCCAACGGTTACTGTCCAACTGTTACTGTATTACTGTTACTGTCCAACTGTTACTGTATAACTGATACTGTCCAACTGTTACTGTATAACTGATACTGTACAACTGGTACTGTCCAACGGTTACTGTCCAACTGTTACTGTCCAACTGTTACTGTCCAACTGTTACTGTCCAACTGTTACTGTCCAACGGTTACTGTCCAACTGTTACTGTCCAACTGTTACTGTCCAACTGTTACTGTCCAACTGATACTGTCCAACTGTTACTGTCCAGCTGTTACTGTATAACTGTTACTGTCCAACGGTTACTGTCCAACTGTTACTGTCCAGCTGTTACTGTCCAACTGTTACTGTCCAACTGTTACTGTCTAACTGATACTGTCCAATGGTTACTGTCCAACTGTTACTGTCCAACTGTTACTGTATAACTGATACTGTCCAACTGTTACTGGATAACTATTACTGTCCAACTGTTACTGTACAACTGTTACTGTCCAACTGTTACTGTCCAACTGTTACTGTCCAGCTGTTACTGGATAACTGATACTGTCCAACTGTTACTGGATAACTATTACTGTCCAACTGTTACTGTACAACTGTTACTGTATTACTGATACTGTCCAATGGTTACTGTCCAGCTGTTACTGGATAACTGATACTGTCCAACTGTTACTGTCCAACTGTTACTGGATAACTGATACTGTCCAACTGTTACTGTCCAACTGTTACTGTATTACTGTTACTGTCCAGCTGTTACTGTATAACTGATACTGTCCAACTGTTACTGTATAACTGATACTGTCCAACGGTTACTGTCCAACTGTTACTGTATTACTGTTACTGTCCAACTGTTACTGTATAACTGATACTGTCCAACTGTTACTGTATAACTGATACTGTACAACTGGTACTGTCCAACGGTTACTGTCCAACTGTTACTGTCCAACTGTTACTGTCCAACTGTTACTGTCCAACGGTTACTGTCCAACTGTTACTGTCCAACTGTTACTGTCCAACTGTTACTGTCCAACTGATACTGTCCAACTGTTACTGTCCAGCTGTTACTGTATAACTGTTACTGTCCAACGGTTACTGTCCAACTGTTACTGTCCAGCTGTTACTGTCCAACTGTTACTGTCCAACTGTTACTGTCTAACTGATACTGTCCAATGGTTACTGTCCAACTGTTACTGTCCAACTGTTACTGTATAACTGATACTGTCCAACTGTTACTGGATAACTATTACTGTCCAACTGTTACTGTACAACAGTTACTGTCCAGCTGTTACTGTCCAACTGTTACTGTCCAACTGTTACTGTCCAGCTGTTACTGTCCAACAGTTACTGTCCAGCTGTTACTGTCCAACTGTTACTGTCCAACTGTTACTGTCCAACTGTTACTGTCCAACTGTTACTGTACAACTGTTACTGTCCAGCTGTTGTTGCAAAACTTGACAGAGCCAGACCACTTTACACCTGTCTGTTACTTTTGAAAAAGTTGTAGTCTACTTTTGCTGAGATCCTATTTGTCCTGTTACAGGCATGTGGTAATGTACACGTGACTTTCCCAATATGGACTAAGGTGTTCTAAATTTAGCCTTTCCTTGACTCTCCCCTCACCTTCCCCTCCCGCCCCCAGCAGTCATGCCTTCCAGACTGAAAACAATGGACCCCCAGGTCCCTCCCCCGGCCTCCCCCTCCCTCGACACACACTCCCTGTGCCATTATGGGACACGCTGCCTCCACCCTCGTAGGTAGTGTGTGTGTGTGTGTGTGTGTGTATGTGTGTGTGTGTGTGTGTGTGTGTGTGTGTGTGTGTGTGTGTGTGTGTGTGTGTGTGTGTGTGTGTGTGTGTGTGTGTGTGTGTGTGTGTGTGTGTGTGTGTGTGTGTATGTATGTGTGTGTATGTTCTTCTGCGACTTTGTGTGTACACGTTCAGCTGTATTCCCTAGTCCTCTGGAGTCCCATAAGGAAGAGTGGAGAATTAGGCCGCTCTTCTCCACACTGCGCTCCACTGTTTCTTTAGCGATGGGGACACTGCTACACAGTACAGGAAGTGACTCTGGGAGCGGCGGAAAGACATTCTCAGACGGCGGGCTGGCAGGCGGGGGCCGCGAGGTGAGGCTGACGTTATGAGGGCAGAAATACGCCATTGAGATCAAGCTTGCGACCCTTCTGGACAGGATATCAGTGCCTGTCAACGTATATATTTTCAGGCTCGTCCAACTCTATCTGACCTATACTGAATGACCTGCACCCTGTCTATGCCCTAACACCGCACGCATCAGCTATCAGGTCTAACCTTGTGGTGTTTTCCTGGTGCCCTACCCAGGGCACTGTTGTGTACAGTAGCACACAAACAGGAGTCTTGGGGTGATGTGGGTTCATCCTGTTTTGGGATGCTGTTGTAACCTTAAGCAGTGTCATTTTCCTGGAGACATCTGTTATCATTGGAGATTGTGTGGCGGAAGCTTCACTGGTAGCCCTCATTAGTTCACCCTCTCCTCTCCTGTCCTCTGTCCAGACCGCTTTCCAGAGTCCGGGTACATTGCTCTTTGCTCCCACATCTCTCTCATCTCTTTCTTTATATCTCTATATATCTTTTGGTTTGCATAAGCATACTTTGGCCTGTGTTTGTGAGAAAGCTCAGAGTTAATTGTGCACAGTGTGTGTATGTGGGTCTGTGTACATGCATGAAGGTATTTGCATTTGAGAGCATAGAGGGATAGTTTTTGTGTGTGTTGTGGAGTGTGTGTGCGTCCGTATGTGTATCAGGGTCTTGTGCCCGTGTGTATATCTGTGTCCAGAATGTGTGTGTCTGTGTGTGTCCGTGTCCATCTCTCTATGGCTGGGTTCCAGTATCAGAGCTAAACCAGTGAGGGGTCTCTGTCTCACATCCCTCTTCAGTCAAACACAAACACACACGTCCGGCCAGCTTGGCCCACACTATCTCTCACTGCCTCCTAGTGCCAGAAGCACACACCCTCTCTCTGTCTCTCCTCTCTCTGTCTCTCCTCTCTCCAGGCCCACTCCTTTTCTTCCCACGTTCCTCCTCTCCTCTCTCTGTCTCTCCTCTCTCCAGGCCCACTCCTCTTTCCAAGTTCCTCCTCTCCTCTCTCTGTCTCTCCTCTCTCCAGGCCCACTCCTCTTCCCACGTTCCTCCTCTCCTCTCTCTGTCTCTCCCCTCTCTGTCTCTCCTCTCTCCAGGCCCACTCCTTATCTTCAAACATTTCTCCTCTCCTCTCTCAACCTCTCCTCTCTCCAGGCCCACTCCTTATCTTCCCAAATTCCTCCTCTCCTCTCTCTGTCTCTCCTCTCTCCAGGACCACTCCTTATCTTCCTACGTTCCTCCTCTCCTCTCTCTCTCCTCTCTCCAGGCCCACTCCTCTTCCCACGTTCCTCCTCTCCTCTCCTCTCTCTGTCTTTCCTATCTCCAGGCCCACTCCTTATCTTCCCACGTTCCTCCACTCCTCTCTCTCTCTCTCCTCTCTCCAGGCCCACTCCTTATCTTCCCACGTTCCTCCACTCCTCTCTCTGTCTCTCCTCTCTCCAGGCCCACTCCTCTTCCCACGTTCCTCCTCTCCTCTCTCTGTCTCTCCTCTCTCCAGGCCCACTCCTCTTCCCACGTTCCTCCTCTCCTCTCTCTGTCTCTCCTCTCTCCAGGCCCACTCCTCTTCCCATGTTCCTCCTCTCCTCTCTCTGTCTCTCCTCTCTCCAGGCCCACTCCTCTTCCCATGTTCCTCCTCTCCTCTCTCTGTCTCTCCTCTCTCTGTCTTTCCTCTCTCCAGGCCCACTCCTTTTCTTCCCACGTTCCTCCTCTCCTCTCTCTGTCTCTCCTCTCTCCAGGCCCACTCCTCTTCCCACGTTCCTCCTCTCCTCTCTCTCTCTCCTCTCTCCAGGCCCACTCCTTATCTTTCCACGTTCCTCCTCTCCTCTCTCTGTCTTTCCTCTCTCCAGGCCCACTCCTCTTCCCACGTTCCTCCTCTCCTCTCTCTGTCTCTCCTCTCTCCAGGCCCACTCCTTATCTTCCCATGTTCCTCCTCTCCTCTCTCTGTCTCTCCTGTCTCCAGGCCCACTCCTTATCTTCCCATGTTCCTCCTCTCCTCTCTCTGTCTTTCCTCTCTCCAGGCCCACTCCTTATCTTCCCACGTTCCTCCTCTCTCTCTCTCCTCTCGCCAGGCCCACTCCTTATCTTCCCACATTCCTCCTCTCCTCTCTCTGTCTCTCCTCTCTCCAGGCCCACTCCTTATCTTCCCACATTCCTCCTCTCCTCTCTCTGTCTCTCCTGTCTCCAGGCCCACTCCTTATCTTCCCACGTTCCTCCTCTCCTCTCTCTGTCTCTCCTCTCTCCAGGCCCACTCCTTATCTTCCCACGTTCCTCTTCTCCTCTCTCTGTCTCTCCTCTCTCCAGGCCCACTCCTTATCTTCCCATGTTCCTCCTCTCCTCTCTCTGTCTCTCCTTTCTCTGCTGTGTTTTCCTATTTCCCCCCTCCAGTTCAGAACCTCTTGTACATCTCATTGTCTCCCTGCTCTTCATCTTTCTCCACTTCCTGTGTCCTGCTCCGTGTGCCCCCTACACCCTTTCCTCCTTCCTCCCCCTGTTTCTCCCTCTCTCTCTCTCTTCTCGCGACGTGACTTTTAGCACAGACAGTGGGGCCACTGCCAGCAAACTGGGGCAGGAGGCTGGAGCTGAGATGCACATACACACACACACACATACACACACACACATACACACACTCCCTGAAATACACAAGGAACTTCGGTTCACACCAATGCCTAGTACACTTTATCTTTGTCCCTTGCAAATTTCCTTTCACATCAGGGGTCACAGATTTCCTATGAGCTCACTATTTGGGTTGTAACAGTATATAAGATGGTATAAGTATTTACATCTACAATTATACAGTAATTATATAGTAATGTTCATAGTATTACGTTTCCCCACGTGATGACAATATGTGAGGAAGAGGCTCTGCGCCGTCATCGCACTGTGACAGCAATGCTGTTGAAACTCTGTCCCAACTCAGAGTTGATTTGAGCTAGATTCCTTTATGCTGGGTAAACTATGAATGTTTTCAGCCTGATTTTACTGTTTTAAATGTTTTAAATGTTTGTGATTTTCACTGTAATTTTCTTGGGAAAACGGATTCCTTCACCTGGAGCTAAAAATAAATGACGAACTAAAAACTTTGTTGTCCTGCACTTCTCTGATCACCTCACTAGGCCCTGAACATTCTACTTCAAGTCTCACAATAGACATTCATGGGAAAAGGAAATCAAGTTCACACTCACTCCCATCTTTATTCTTTAACCAACGTTTGCCTTGTCCCTTTTACGTGGATTGGAACAGGGAAACCCAAGAGCAGACTCAGATGAGGAGACTGGGATGAAGTAACCAAGGTATTTATTGAAACACAGGGGGGAGATGGAGTGCTGGACAGAGGAAGCTCGGGCGGGTTGCAGGAAACCAGGTGTGGAGGCTGAGGCTGGAGGGAGAGGGGTTGGGACAGGGTAAGCAGGTCCGGAGGGGAATCCAAGGGAGTAGTAGAATGGGGAATCCAGGGCAGAGTAGCGGGATGAGGAGACGTTGGACTGGAGACAGGGACCAGAGTCAGAGCGGGCAGAATGAGCAGAGATTACAATCTGGTAATGTGGAAGTGGCAGGACTGAGTATTTGTATAGGTCTTGATTATGGAACAGGTTGCAGCTGGTGGAGATCTGCTCAGACTTTAGCACATCTATCTCCGCCCACACAGTCACACACACACAGAGAGAGAGGGAGAGGGAGAGGGAGAGGGAGAGGGCACTGGGGGAGTGGTGGTAGGTCAAGGAGACACAGGATTAGCAGTAGAGGGTGTGGCAGGAGTAGATGTAACAGTCCCACTCTCAGCCTGATCTACATTCTCAACACACATCAGAACAGCCAAACATCCACTCTTGGCTGGTTATCTGGTTAGTCAGAACAGTTGACCAAGTATGTGTAGCTACCTGCTGAGTAGTCATCACTATCAGGGGCTTTGGAACCCTGGCTATGTACTGTAGCTGGAGATTATCTGTTGTTCAAATTGAAAGCTCTGTTGAGCAAGACTGGGCCATGTGATCCTGGGAACGAGATAGTCTTGGTGTGCCCAGAGAGAGAGAGGGGAATAAGTGAGAGCGCGATAGAGAGAGGGAGGGAATGTATATATGTATACATACAGTGGGGAGAAGTATTTGATACACTGCCGATTTTGCAGGTTTTCCTACTTCCAAAGCATGTAGAGGTCTGTAATTTTACCATAGGTACACTTCAACTGTGAGAGACGGAATCTAAAACAAAAATCCTGAAAATCACATTGTATGATTTTTAAGTAATTAATTTGCATTTTGTTGCATTACATAAGTATTTGATCACCTACCAACCAGTAAGAATTCCGGCTCTCACAGACCTGTTAGTTTTTCTTTAAGAAGCCTGCCTGTTCTCCACTCATTACCTGTATTAACTGCACCTGTTTGAACTCGTTACCTGTATAAAAGACACCCGTCCACACACTCAATCAAACAGACTCCAACCTCTCCACAATGGCCAAAACCAGACAGCTGTGTAAGGACATCAGGGATAAAATTGTAGACCTGCACAAGGCTGGGATGGGCTACAGGACAATAAGCAAGCAGCTTGGTGAGAAGGCAACAACTGTTGGTGCAATTATTAGAAAATGGATGAAGTTCAAGATGACGGTCAATCACCCTCGGTCTGTGTCTCCATGCAAGATCTCACCTCGTGGGGCATCAATGATCATGAGGAAGGTGAGGGATTAGCCCAGAACTACACGGCAGGACCTGGTCAATGACCTGAAGAGAGCTGGGACCACAGTCTCAAAGAAAACCATTAGTAACACACTACGCCGTCATGGATTAAAATCCTGCAGCGCACGCAAGGTCCCCCTGCTCAAGCCAGTGCATGTCCAGGCCCGTCTGAAGTTTGCCAATGACCATCTGGATGATCCAGAGGAGGAATGGGAGAAGGTCATGTGGTCTGATGAGACAAAAATAGAGCTTTTTGGTCTAAATTCCACTCGCCGTATTTGGAGGAAGAAGAAGGATGAGTACAACCCCAAGAACACCATCCCAACCGTGAAGCATGGAGGTGGAAACATAATTCGTTGGGGATGCTTTTCTGAAAAGGGAACAGGACGACTGCACCGTATTGAGGGGAGGTTGGATGGGGCCATGTATCACGAGATCTTAGCCAACAACCTCCTTCCCCTCAGTAAGAGCATTGAAGATGGGTCGTGGCTGGGTCTTCCAGCATGACAACGACCCGAAACACACAGCCAGGGCAACTAAGGAGTGGCTCTATAAGAAGCATTTCAAGGTCCTGGAGTGGCCTAGCCAGTCTCCAGACCTGAACCAAATAGAAAATCTTTGGAGGGAGCTGAAAGTCCGTATTGCCCAGCGACAGCCCCAAAACCTGAAGGATCTGGAGAAGGTCTGTATGGAGGAGTGGGCCAAAATCCGTCCTGCATTGTGTGCAAACCTGGTCAAGAACTACAGGAAACATATGATCTCTGTAATTGCAAACAAAGGTTTCTGTGCCAAATATTAAGTTCTGCTTTTCTGATGTATCAAATACTTATGTCATGCAATAAAATGCAAATCAATTATTTAAAAATCATACAATGTGATTTTCTGGATTTCTGTTTTAGATTCCGTCTCTCACAGTTGAAGTGTACCTATGATAAAAATGACAGACCTCTACATGCTTTGTAAGTAAGAAAACTTGCAAAATCGGCAGTGTATCAAATACTTGTTCTCCCAACTGTACATACATACATACATACATACATACATACATACATACATACATACATACATACATACATACATACATACATACATACATACATACATACATACATACATACAGTGTAACGGTCATCGTATGAAGGAGAAGAGGAGGACCAATGCGCAGCGTGGTATATGTCCATATTTAATAGAACAAACTGAACATGACAAAATACAAAAATAACAAAGTGAAATAACAAACCGAAACAGTTCCGTGTGGAAGACACAGGAAACAATCACCCACAACTCAAAAGTGAAACCAGGCTATCTAAGTATGGTTCTCAATCAGGGACAACGATTGACAGCTGCCTCTGATTGAGAACCATACCAGGCCAAACACAGAATCCCAAATTATAGAAAAAGGAACATAGACTGCCCACCCCAACTCACGCCCTGACCATACAAAAAAAAAGACAAAACAAAGGAACTAAGGTCAGAACGTGACATACAGTACCAGTCAAAAGTTTGGACACACCTACTCATTCAAGGGTTTTTCTTTATTTTCACTATTTCTACATTGTAGAATAATTGTGAAAACATCAAAACTATGAAATAACACATTTTATAAATGAGATTCTTCAAAGTAGCCACCCTTTGCCTTGATGATAGCTTTGCACACTCTTGACATTCTCTCAACCAGCTTCACCTGCAATGCTTTTCATCCTATTCCCCATATAGTGCATAGGGCCCATAGGGCTGTGGTCAAAGACAGACAGAAAGGAGTATGGAGGGGCATCACCAAGCCAAGGAGATGTACTCACTGAGTCATACCACTCCGGTGTGTGGGTGCGCGTATTTGTTTGTGTGCAGGAATTTGTGCATTTGTCTGTGTGTTATCAGAGGGTAGTGGTGGATAGAGCAACATGCTCCCAGAGGAACATGCTTACACCCATCCTCCATCCCCGTTCATAACGCCCTAGCAAAACTGAAACCTTCTTGATGGTAACAGGGCTCACTGTTGCCCCTCGTGGTCAGTTACCACGTCATCTCCCGACGTCCACAGGCATGGATGGATGTCGAATACTAACTTGTATTCGCTGGGATGGAGTGGAACTGGGACTATCACCTGGCTGGGATGGAGTGGACCTGGGACTATCACCTGGCTGGGATGGAGTGGACCTGGGACTATCACCTGGCTGGGATGGAGTGGACCTGGGACTATCACCTGGCTGGGATGGAGTGGACCTGGGACTATCACCTGGCTGGGATGGAGTGGACCTGGGACTATCACCTGGCTGGGATGGAGTGGACCTGGGACTATCACCTGGCTGGGATGGAGTGGACCTGGGACTATCACCTGGCTGGGATGGAGTGGACCTGGGACTATCACCTGGCTGTGTTTATAGCCAGTCCAAACACAGGCCAGCCACTGATGCAATCTACGGCTGTATGACACACTTAGTCTTTTGAACTTTCCTCTCGCTGACACGTGCTCAAGTACAGCACACTCACCCATCCAATGCAGCATTCACATACAGTACAGTACTTGGGATAATTCATTTTTCTCAATAACAAAAATCTTGAGTCTCAAACTCTGAGGAGACTGAGGATACTATGACTACACACACACACACACACACACACACACACACACACACACACACACACACACACACACACACACACACACACACACACACACACACACACACACACACACACACACACACACACACAGAAGCAAGAAATAACACCCTTGGTTTGCTTCTCACTACATCTACAGCACCCACTGCTAAAACAAGTCTAGTGGAATGAAAGTGAGAGTAATTTATGGACCCTGTCAAACTGTACAGAATATTAATGGACTGCTTTTAAGGATGTAACTTAATATTCTGCAGAGGTAACTGACACCCCCCTCTCAATGCTTCATTACCTTTTTGTACTCAGTCCACCAACCACTAACCCTTTCCAACACACACACACACCCATGCATGCATGCCTCAAACACACACATAGGCACACAAACACACACTAGCACATTCACACACACTCACGCACGCACGCACAAACACACACAGACACACACAGACAGACACACACTCACACAGGTGCCTGTTGCCTGTCCAGTCCAGACCTAGCCCACGCTTGACATCACCGCATCAAACAACAGCATCAAAGCATCAACCACTGCTCCAACTGATAGTCACTCCCTCTCACTGACACATGCCAACAATCACACATCAACTAGCACTCTAATATTCATCAACAGTCGCACAAGCAAACACATACTCATTTTGCATATGATAATGTACTTTTACTCACACAAACACACAGTCACACACACACACACACACATACAGTACCATACCAAAGTTTGGACACACCTACTCATTCAAGGGTTTTTCTTTATTTTTACTATTTTCTACATTGTAGAATAATAGTGAAGACATCAAAACTATGAAATAACACATATGGAATCATGTAGTAACCAAAAAGATGTTAAAGAAATCAAAGATTCTTGAAAGTATCAAAGATTCTTTGCCTTGATGACAACTTTGCACACTCTTGGCATTCTCTCAACCAGCTTCACCTGAAATACTTTTCCAACAGTCTTGAAGGAGTTCCCATATATGCTGAGCACTTGTTGGCTGCTTTTCCTTCACTCTCTGGTCCAACTCATCCCAAACCATCTCAATTGGGTTGAGGTCGGGTGATTGTGGAGGTCAGGTCATCTGATGCAGCACTCTATCACTCTCCTTCTTGGTCAAATAGTCCTTAAACAGCCTGGAGGTGTGTTGGGTCATTGTCCTGTTGAAAAACAAATGATACTCCCACTAAGCGAAAACCAGATGGGATGGTGTATCGCTGCAGAATGCTGTGGTAGCCATGCTGGTTAAGTGTGCCTTGAATTCTAAATAAATCACAGAATGTGTCACCAGCAAACATCCCCCACACCATCACACCTCCTCCTCCATGCTTCACGGTGGGAACCACACATGTGGAAGATCATTTGTTCACCTACTTTAGGTCTCACAAAGACACGGCTGTTGGAACCAAAAATCACAAATGTGGACACATCAGACCAAATGACAGATTTCCACCGGTCTAATGTCCGTTACTCGTGTTTATTGGCCAAAGCAAGTCTCTTCTTATTATTGATATCCTTTAGTAGTGGTTTCTTTGCAGTAATTCAATCATGAAGGCCTGATTCATGGAGTCTCCTCTAAACAGTTGATGTTGAGATGTGTCTGTTACTTGAACTCTGTGAAGCATTTATTTAGGCTGCGATTTCTGAGGCTGGTAACTCTAATGAACTTATCCTCTGCAGAATGGGTCTTCCTTTCCTGTGGCAGTCCTCACGAGAGCCATTTTCATCATAGCCCTTGATGGTTTTTATAACTGCATTTGAAGAAACTTTCAAAGTTCATGAAATTTAACAGATTGACTAACCTTCATGTCTTAAAGTAATGATGGACTGTCATTTCTCTTTGCTTATTTGAGCTGTTCTTGCCATAATATGGACTTGGTCTTTTACCAAATAGGGCTATCTTCTGTATACCACCCCTACATTGTCACAATACAACTGATTGGCTCAAATGTATTAAGAATTGTATTAAAATTCCACATATGAACTTTTAACAAGGCACACCTGTTAATTGAAATGCATTTGAGGTGACTACCTCAAAGCTGGTTGAGAGAATGCCAAGAGTGTGCAAAGTTGTCATCAAGGCAAAGGGTGGCTACTTTGAAGAATCTCAAATATAAAATATATTTTGACATGTTTAACACTTTTTTGGTTACTACATGAATCCTTATGAGTTATTTCATAGTGTTGATGTCTTCACAGTTATTCTACAATGTAGAAAATAGTGAAAACAAAGAAAAACCCTGGAATGAGTAGGTGTGTCCAAACATTTGATATGTACTGTACACACACATATGCTGGAAAACGCACACACACACACACACACACACACACACACACACACACACACACACACACACACACACACACACACACACACACACACACACACACACACACACACACACACACACACACACACACACACACACACACACACACACACACACACACACACACACACACACACACACACACACACACACACACATACACACACACACACACACACACACACACACACACACACACACACACACACACACACACACACACACACACACATATACACACACACACGCACATTCACTGAAACACACACACACCACTCCTCTGTCAGCATGGTAATTGGTTTGCATGCCAGCACATTATCTTTCAGATCATCCTGTCCCCCTGTAGGCATGTAAAGTCTCTCTCTCCTTAATTCTACCTCTTTCTTGTTCTCTCTCTCTCTTCTTCTCTCTTCCTCTCCACCTCTCATCCTCTCCTCCTCTTCACTGATAGATAGACATCTCCTTATTATCCACATGTGAATGAATGTGTTTGTTCTGACCCTGCCATGCCTCTGTTCTGTTCTGAGCTCCAGAGCTGGCTCAGCCAGCCAGCCACACAGTCGGCCAGCCTCCCAGCCAGCCAGTCAGCCAGTCAGCCAGTCAGCCACGCAGTTCCCCCCAGGCCACGGGGGCTCCGTCTGGACTTGTCAGGCTTCCGCTGTGCTGGATGTGCCCATTCTGACTGTAAAGGCCCCTGTTTACCCTGTGCTTCCCCACAGCTTCCAGCATCCATACATTACTTATTCATTATCCTGAGCTGCTTAGACTGTAGTACAACTAGCAGTTCCATGGAGGCTGGTACACGTGTATACATGCTTTGTTATTACAGAACATATTTTTGTCTTCAATTAAGTTGTAGATTGTAGTGGGTGGTGGGTTGTGAAGGTGTTGTTCTGTGTGGGTAAGGGTGGGTAGGTGTGCGGGACAAGAGGCATTGTGGTCGTATTTGTGTGCGTCTTCATCTCTTTGTGTGTATGTGTTTTGGGTGTGTGTGTGTTCATGTGTGTATATGTGTGCTTACAGCAAGCTGAGAGGAACAGGATGGGTGGTTCTGTCAAGGCAGGTGCCCACATTTGAGTCAATCATAGGGCAGGAAATTGAAATGGCACTCTGTCACACACACACACACACACACACACACACACACACACACACACACACACACACACACACACACACACACACACACACACACACACACACACACACACACACACACACACACACTTGAAAATAATGCATTTATTAATTGCATTGTGGTGTTGTAGGCTAGTCTAGATAATTGTGTTGTCCATAAACAAGATCAATAGGGGAGCTTTTTAAGCTGTGTGTCTCATGTATTTTCTGTTCTTTCGTGAGCAATGACACAGCTGGCCTCTCCGCTGCCTATCAGCTATTACTCTATGTTAATGTGCATTTATATAGAAACTTGGAGCAGCTTTGAATGGTTAACCTATTGCACATTGGGACAAATGATCTACCTACCACTGTTGTCACTATGAATTGTGGATATGCACCATTCAAAGCATTAGGAATACCTTCTGAAGATTAAGTTGTAAACCCTTTTTCCCTCAGAACAGTCTCAATTGGAATATACAAGGTGTCGAAACTGTTCCACAGGGATGCTGGCCCATGTTGGCTCCAATGCTTCCCACAGTTGTGTCAAGTTGGCTGGATGTCCTTTGGGTGGTGGATCATTATTGATACACACTGTTGACCTTGAAAAACCCAGCAGCATTGCAGTTCTTGACACACTCAAACCAGTGTGCCTGGAACTTACTACCATACCCTTAATAATCCTTCTTCAACCTGTCTCTTCCTCTTCATCTGCACTGATTGAAGGGGATTTAATATGTGACATCAATAAGAGATCATAGCTTTCACCTGGATTCACTTGATCAGTTGGTCCTGATGTATGGCAGTATAGACAGTTAGACTGGTAGTCTATAGTAAGCGTGCAGAAAAGCATAGTGCATAAGGGAAGTAGGCACATGAAAGCCGATGAGGAAATGTGGCTATATGGAAGAAATTATATAGTAAAACCTGCAAAAGGGCGAATATAAACCATCCTCTGTGCCCAATAAAAAGCCAAACAACACTCCCCAAAGCCCCAAAAAATGGTACAACCCTCCCCTATTTTGGTCAGTGGAGGGTGATGGTGCTGGTAGGTCAAAGTTTAATTCATGCTGGTAGGTCAAAGATTAATTCATGTATGCCTAAATTCAGGTATAGATATCACTTACCCTATCATTTCTTGACCCGTTTATAGGCAAGTTTGTAGCCAGTTTGTAGGCAAGTTCTCTGCATTTTAGGCTACTAATGTGCCAGTTTGTAGGCACGTTCTCTGCATTTGAGGCTAATAATGTGCCAGTTTGTAGGCAATTCTCTGCATTTGAGGCTACTAATGCGCCAGTTTGTAGGCAAGTTCTCTGCATTTGAGGCTACTAATGTGCCAGTTTGTAGGCAAGTTCTCTGCATTTGAGGCTACTAATGTGCCAGTTCGTATGCAAGTTCTCTGGATTTGAGGCTACTAATGTGCCAGTTTGTAGGCAAGTTCTCTGCATTTGAGGCTAATAATGTGCGAGTTTGTAGGCAACTTCTCTGCATTTGAGGCTACTAATGTGCCAGTTTGTAGGCAGGTTCTCTGCATTTGAGGCTACTAATGTGCCAGTTTGTAGGCAAGTTCTCTGCATTTGAGGCTACTAAGCCCATGAAACTAGTCTGTGAGATTCTTGACATGTTTATCAAGCTCAGACTCCATGTCATGAGATGAAACGTTGTGTGTATCTGCTACTCTGTCATAGTCTGTCTTTCACACAGGTACGTGTGTGATTTATTTCTTGTCATTGTACCTCTTCAGTGTCATTCAGTCTATTTTTTCCTCCCTTGCTGCTGTTCTAATGAACTTCTTCCCTTCTCTCACTTCTCTCATTTCCTGGTGGCTCTCTCAAGAACCTCAAGGGGGGCTAGACCTCTGATTGTTTTCCTCGATCCTACACTCTTAATAAAAGTGCTATCTAGAACCTAAAAGTGTTTTTAGGCTGTTCCTATAGGAGAACCCTTTGAAGAACCTGTTTTGGTTCCATGTAAAACCTTTTCCTCAGAGGGTTCTACATGGAACCAAAAATGGTTCTACCTGGAACTAAAAAGGGTTCTACCTGGAACCAAATGTTTTTTTTCCTATGGGGACAGCCATATAACCCTTTTGGAACCCTTTTTCTGAGAGTGTTTACACGGGGCATGATGATATCTGCCCTGTAACAACACACTATCTTGAGTTCATATGCACATGACACACTGCGAAAAAACACTACCCATATTATGCATAAAACTGACCAAATGTTATCATTTGTATGGGGTATGGTGGCCATTGGCTCAAGTTACCCCAAGGCTAACATTGGAGTAACAACAAGCTACTTTGATGCTAGGGGTAGGACCTCATATTGTATCTTACAGAGACCCCAACTGGTGTATAAAACAATCTTAAAACAATCTACTTTGGGTTAGATACAAGCATCATGACACCTATAACACAATAAATTCATTTGAATGTACAACTTTTTCCATGATCTCTTCTTAGATATTTTGGTCACGTGATTACTTTTGTGTATGGTTTCCTAGAAACAAGAGGTGGCTCAACTAAACCTTCGGCTCAACTTACCCCACTTTCCCCTACATGTCTGACTGAGTAGCCATTTTACCAATATGCTGCATTATGTTTAATCAATCATCTTTCAATAGAAAGTCTCTCATGTCCAACCAATGTGCCATTGTTCTCTCTGTTATGTGGCACGTGCAGCTGCTGTTGTTGTACTAATCTGCAGTCTGCAACCCCTCTACCTTCCACAGCAGGTGAACTAGGTGAGGGTGGGAGGTGGGGTAGTAACTTCTTTAACACGTTACCCAAGTTAAGGTTACAAATACTTAGCTGGAGAGCTCAGCTGCACTATATCTCAGCCTTTTTCTACTTGTCAAAAGCAGGAGCAGTCATAACAGCAGAGGATCAGCAGGGAGTTGGGTTGGGAAAGGAATTCACAGAAACACAGAGAGGAGTACCATATGTGGGTGAGAACCATGTTCTCATACAAGATGTTTTCCTTTTGTTCAGCTGCACAACCACACCTTAAATGAGGAGAGGGAGCAAGGGAACGCACTGGACAGGGTGGAGGAGAAGAGGGGAGGACGAGAGGAGGGGAGAGGTGGGGATTCATTGAATAGCTGGGCATAATGTGCTCTGGGCAGTCCCAGACCCAGCTGTTTTCCATTCTGTGGAAGTCCAAGGAGTGAAAGAGGGGGTGGGAGAGAGGAATAGAGGGAGAGAAGGGTTGTGTAGACAGGGAGAGGAAGAGAGGGGAAGAGAAATACAGGGAGAGACTCATGTGGTGAAGAACATGAGGGTTGGGTATGACAGAGATCAGAAGAGCAGTACCCTCTTAACAGCTCTGCCCCTCAACAGACACCCACACATACACATGCTAGCTCCCTCTATAGGCTAAAGTGGTGTGTGTTGGTTTGGGGAGGGGAAGCTAAATGCTGAGCAGACAGACAGTGTGTGTATTTCTATATCTTCTGTCCTGACTCTGGCAAGGCCCCTGCCCCTAAGGATGAGACAGCAGACAACACCCTTGGCCTTCTCATCCAGTCCCCCCTCATCTCGGTCCACCGACTCCTTCCCCTCACTTCAGTTCCCTGCCTCCCTCCCATACTTCTCCAGGGTTCATCACCCAATTCCAGACGCCACACACAGCCAGGCCTGCATACTGTCCACACGCACACACACACAGATAAGACCACTCCCATCCCTAGATGTCATTTTTCTGGAAGACTACTGGTATGCCTATGCAGAATGCAGAATGGTGGTACACTCAGTACCTAGGGCCATGCTGATATGACCATCTGAAATGGGGAGTTACCTTCGGCTGTGGTTGATTGAGGGCAGACCTTGGCAATGCCCTTAGAGCATAAACATGTTCTCAATGTAACCAAAGTGAGTTTAAATGATGTAGATTGAATGTGATCCTTGGCATGTTTCTCCACAGGTGTTTTGACACTCATATCTGTGTTGATCATGATCTCATATACCTATGCATGTCAGTGATTAAGTATATGCCCACGAGTCTGTGCCTTGCAAGGAATGCCCATAGGAGTGCTTGTGTGACAGGCTGGGGGGGACGGTGGTGGAGGCACCCACCTTCTGTGCCCCCTGACATTACCATGCTGGGTCAGGGCACCAGTGCCCCGATACCAGACACCTCAGACCTTTGCCATTTGATTTGGGGTGTTGCAGGGGGGCAGAGTGAGAGTTGGCACACTGCCAGTAAGGCCCTGCCTTTTCAGACCACCCCATCAGAATGTGCCCTGGGCAGAGGCATCACTGCCCCGGCCCCGATCCACCACCCCTGCCGCTCCAAGGCTCAGGACAGGAATACAGCTAGCTGGGGCACTCTGGGACATGTCTATCATGTTTGTATACAAGCTTCCCAATGAAATCACACCAAAGAGAAGTTTGCATTACAGTTTATAGTGAATGTATGTATTTGAATAGAGATTATTTTGTGGCACTGACGGTGTCTATGTTCTGTGTCATAATGTTCCTATTCGTTGAATGTGAAGGTGGTGGCGCAAGTAGAGCTCTAGATTTCAGGTACAGCGTTCTCTCTTTTACATTTCTTTAAGTGTCACGAAGCAAGTCGCAGCAAGGTGCTGGCTATGCATCCATATCCAGATATGGATGTAAATTATACAATGATTTCACATGCTGTTGAATAGTGTATCAGGAAACGTGCACACATGGTGTGTGTCTCTGGCTGCTCTTGCTCTTGCTGACAGGGTAATTGATCTGTTCAGTGTTGCATGTGGACCTAATACGATGCATGGGATTCTGCTGAAATTCTTTCTTCCACATGAGGTTCTCGTCTCTGTTCCATGGGTCTTTATTTCAGAATGCATTAGAAAAGATATGGTAATGATCATTGACATTCAGTGAAATCTCAATGAAATATTTCCGTGGCAGGTGATAAAAGCTGTACTTTTCTTTATTTGTCTTTTGGAAGGTAAAATAGCTGTCTCACTCATCTCAGGTATTTGATGGAAGCCCAATCACAGACTGCGTTGTGTGAGCTGCCACTGTCTGGCAAAATGTGGTGAAACTCTTCAACACAACACTAGGGGCTCTATTCAACTGTAGCTCTGAAGAGACTGACGATTAAAGGCAACATTTCCGTGGTTACGGAGACTGGTCCTTCTGTAGCTCAGTTGGTAGAGCATGGAGCTTGTAACGCCAGGGTAGTGGGTTCGATTCCCGGGGCCACCCATACGTAGAATGTATGCACACATGACTGTAAGTCGCTTTGGATAAAAGCGTCTGCTAAATGGCATATATTATTATTATTATATTATTATTATTATATTACTGCATTCGCAGTAAACGCTGCATATGTCGGCGCAATTGGAAATGACCTTTAAATGTGAACTGCTCTACAATTCAGATATTCTTTACTATGGATTTAATTGAGTCTGGTGCTGAAAGACAATCTTATTGATGTGGATGGATTCATTCCTTAAAAGTGACAAGAAAAATAAAGTGACAAGACAGACGCTTTGTGAAACCATTACGCAATTCATTTTTATTGCCAAGTTGATTTTGAGTATAGAAACAAACAAAAACATAACATTTTCACAATGGCTTAAAACAAATAAAAGCCTTATCAAAAATGATTTATTTAGACATTGGAATTAAAGAAAATAATGATAATATCCCACGAAATTTACACACAAAACAATTACCTATAAAACACTTAGACATGCAATAAATACATTCATTTCACTAATGCAAAATAAGAACAATATTGAAAATGTAACATAGAAAAATACTGTTTGTTTTTTTGTTCATTGCTTTGTATTCAAACCCTTGGTTTTTATTTTCAAGAAAGCGCTTGAAAAAACTGAAATATTTTTAAATGAATCAAATAAAAAAATACTGGTGTGCTTGTTTAGTAAATTAAATTCCATTATCTTCCTGGAAAAACCAGAATAATATCTGATGTAAATTGGTGAAGTTTTACTGTTTAGTGCCTCTGTCTTCCCCTTTACCTATTCTGTCTACATGCCTGTTGAACTTTCCTTCTCTGGAACCACACATTCAAATTCTATTTCCACCTCAATCACCTCAGTAAATCCACATTTCTATATGGGATCCAATTGGTTGTGTGTGTGTGTGTGTGTGTGTGCGCGCGCGTGTGTGTGCATGCATGATATAAATGGGGAGTCTGTGTGTACCCTCTGTGACATTCTGGCAGGCGTCTCAGTGTGTGTTCAGTTCAGGCCATCAGTAACATTGCCTTTCCTTTAGTAATGACTTTTTCTACAAGAACTGACACTCCAAAAGGAGCAGGGAAGTCTAATTAAATCTGACCTAATCTGGAACAGCCAGTCCTGAACAGTGACAGGGCAGTCTGCCATCCAAGTGTGTGTGTGTGTGTGTGTGTGTGTGTGTGTGTGTGTGTGTGTGTGTGTACATGTGTACTCATACATGACTATTAGACCCCGGGTTAGATCCAAAACGGGGTACTTTAGGAGAAGTACCGTAAATGAATAATAACATTAGAGTCAAGCCTTGAGAAACGGCAATATGATATTCTAGATTTAATGGTGTCCACTTAAATCTGTCTTGTCTGTTGATCAGGTCTGCGGTCTGACAATTTCACTGCCTGGTGGAGACAGAACGCTCCAAGCAAAACATACTGAAGAAGACATGGGGCAGCCACTAGCCACACCACTCTCCTCTGCTTCAACAAAGACTGTCTGTCTCTATCATGGGGAGACTGATTGAAGATTTGAAGGCCTGGTAAGAAGAAACCAATGCTGAGGGCACCCAGACTGAGACGCCAACATGAAAACCTTACGATACAGCAGCTCACCGACACTCAGTTTTTTCTATGTTGTTTACTGAAGCTATGACTGGTACTTTAACTCTCTCATTATTTCTTTCTCTCTCTCTCTTTCTTTCTTTCTCTTTCTTTCTCTCTCTTTCTTTCTCTCCCTCTCCATCTCAGCAGATGACTTGGCTGGTGGAGCTGTGGTCCGGTTTAATTGTGCAATTTAATCCACTCATGTTTACTTTACTGGCATCTTTCTGAGCATATTTCCCCCTGAACATTTCCTTCTCATAGTATCCTGCATTTCCTCAATAATAATGCTATTTTATCTGCCTTTGTAATACACTTCCTGACTTGAAAGCAAGTACATAATAACGTCATCAAATGTTGTATTTGGCCCGTCATCCTCAGTATTGTAACACATGCCTTGAAGTTCATCTTGGAACTTGATCAGGGTGTTAAGAAAAAGAAAGTAGTTGTTTGCGTAAACATTTAGACAACTGTCTTCTTCAGCTGGAAAAACAGCTGGAAATGACTTGATCATGGGAGAGAGGGGGAATAGGGAAGGAGGAGTAGAGAGGAGGAGGGCTGGCGGCGTGGGCTAGTGGTTCGTGCTGAGTGTCAAGAAGAGAGCGGGAGACAGACAGAGAGGTGAAGGGAAAGCAGTGCTTTGAAGTAACGAGGGAAGGATAAGTGGGAGGCCAGTGGATCGGGGAGAGACGGAGGAAAAGGAGGAAGCAACGTGGGAGAGGAAAGGCGATTGAGGGGGGTCGCGAGGGGGTCGCGAGGGTAATACAAATCATAATTCAATGATTTCTTCAGAAAAGTGCAGTTTGGGGGAATAAATGGAGGAAAGCAGCTGCTTGTAATAAAGACCGTTGAAAGTGTCAATTCTCTCCCTCCCTTCTAATTCAAACAGGTCCACTGTGGGAACAGCAGAGAAATAACACAGATGGACAGGTGCATTGTGGTCACTCAGCAGATGCACACGCACACCAGACATCAGAGTCATTTACATAATCCAGGGTTATTTCATAATAGTTGACATATGGATCAGGCTTAGGGTTCAAATACCTATACATGTTCCATGAGTTCATAAGATTCCCCCCAAAAAATCACAGGAGTAAAAAAATGAAAACCTCAATATGAACATTGGCCAGAAAAGTTACAACAAGTCTGCATTGAATGCTAGTATCAACATTGCTTGTTTTTCTAATAAGGCAAAGTCAGTCTGCAAGGCAAGAATGAGGCACAGAATATCCCAATAAAATAATTATGAAAAGATTGTCTCTGCATTAAAACTGACAGAGCTTTATTTTTCTCCTGTCTTGTATTGAGCTCTAGTCACGGTCAACAAAATGCTAACGTTCTCTTGGCACACATTGTATAGTAAATGTCAACTGTAATAGTGGTGATATGGAGGGAGGCTGCTCTTCTTTTTCCTAAACAGTTATGTCATAGAGAGCCCTCTTCTGAACTGGTTGTGCTAAAAGTACACCACAAAGCTTATGAAAGTGGTTGTTAAAAGATCAGTGCAGTCAAAATCGTGATTTTCCTGTGTTTTATATATATATATTCTCACACTCTCCGGTTGGAATAATACTGTGAAATTGTGAAAATTATGAGAATGTCCTTTTGGTGTAAGAGCTGTATGGGGTGGAGTTTTGGCCAGCCTAAATTAGTTAACAGACCAATAAGAAAGAGAGTTCCAAACCTCTCTGCCAATAACAGCTAGTTTTCAGTTTTCCCCTCCCCACTCAGACCACTCCCAGACAGACTTGTTTGAGAAATTGCTCTTCGCTAAGAAACTTTTTTTTCTACCATTTTGATTGAAAACAATCACAGTTAGGTACTTCATTGTTACCCCAAAATTGTAATATTTAAATAAAAACGTCTGCATTGGACCTTTCTGAAAGTAGAGCACAGTAAGAACATCACTGTACAATATAAGAGTGGACAGGGGTTTCCTCCCCTTTAAAAAAAGAAAGAAAAGAAAGGAAGGAAGAGGAGAAGAAGAAGATAGGGAGGCTCTTAACGTTTTCTCAATGGAGAGGTTTAGAAGTAAGATCAGTCTTTCATATTTAAACAATGGGCTCATGTCCACCCTGCTGAGCTCTCCATACTCCTCTCCCTCCCTATCTCCATCTGTGTCTCTATCGGTCCGCGAGCAGAAACACACTGCACATCCTGCTCAACACTAAAGCCCAGCCAAGAGTTCACTTTCTGCTCCTCCACACCTCTCCTCTCCTTCACACCAGAACTATTCCCAGAGCATACATTAACAGCCATTCATATACTCAAATAACATGTGGACACAAACAGACAACCCAACACTTCTCCCTTTATACTTGCTCGCTCGCATGCACGCACACACACACACACGGCCCCCCTGGCCCTGAGCAAGGCAGTTAACCCATCTTTACCGGGCGCCGAAGACGTGGATGTCGATTAAGGCAACGCCCCGTACCTCTCTGATTCAGAGGGTTAAATGCGGAAGACACATTTCAGTTGAAGGCATTCAGTTGTACCACTGACTAGGTCTCCCCTTTCCCTTTATATAAAGGGTCATTTCAGAACAGTAACGCTGAACATTATCCTGCTTTCTCTTCCTGTACAGATTCAGAGTGTCAGTGGAAACACATTCTTTCTTGTTTTAACGGTGCACAAAAAGGAAAGTGGGAGATAGACTTTCAGTGAGATTGAACTAATGAATGAGAGAGAGAATGAGCAGGAGAGATGTATATTCCCACCGTTGACATCCACTTCAAATGGGCTGTTACCTCTTGTCTATGGGACTTTACATGTCTGTGGTCCAACCTCATACTGCCATGATACATAGAATATTGAAATTGTCCACTGCCCCTGTCATTTAAACTAGTTTATTTTGTTATTACAAAACAGCTGGAGACTATTTTCTAAATTAACTTTGGAGACAAGTGTGGATTTGTGTGTTCCACGTAGGCTGGAAACAAGCTAGCTTAAAGTGTGTTTGTGGTATGAATACACACACAGCCTTAGTCTGAGTATCATCATCATCAGCTCACAAACCCCGTCCAGAGAAATGGGTCAAACATCTTCAGGCTATAGCTTTCACCCACTCAGAGCCCAGCCACTGTTTATCTGTTTAGGGAAACACTGAGAAATACATCACTCCTGGTGTGCAACCAAACACGTCACTAAACATTGCGGCTTCGGGTGAAAAATAAAAGACCTAACTCACATAGAGTGTTTATACGTTTCTTTGGAACCAGAGGTATTGCCTTACGTCTTGTCTTACAAGCCCCATCAACATGTACATTTGTATATTCTGTTGAATTAAAGAAGATCACCAGCTTGACTTTTCCTTATGAAGATAATGTCATTGGTCTGAACCACACAAAGCCTCTTTGAGGGCAGTAAAAAAGGAACATTTACCCAAAATATTAAGATAAAAGCAGAAAATGTTAATATCACATGTTATCAACAAAATTGTAAGACATCTCATAACCATGAAATAACCACAAGTTTAACACAGGACTATTGTCCCCTCAAAATAAAAATAAAAATGTGTGTAGACGTCTGTATCTGCTTGTATCTAAGTGTGTACGTGTGTGTTTGGTTGGTTGATTGCTGTGTAGCTAAAGTGTTGCGTCCCCATGCTGGGTTCAGTCCTGAGGTAAGCACCAGTTTCACTTTGCTTTGGTTCAAAATCTAAAGAAAGAGAAAGAAAATATGGGACAGAAAAACACACCTTGATATGCTCATTATGTTACAGAATAAAGCCCTTCAATTAATGTTGTACATTAATACAATCCCACAATACTAGGGCTTACTGTCTCAGTCTCCAAGCTAAGGTTTTAAGATTCACTAAATCTATCACAGTGCATTCATGGCTTTAGTCTTCACATTAACCTACTGAGGTTGGCATTGGCACTATAGTGGTCAACAAACTCCAATCTGACACAAGGTCCGACAACGTAGAAAAAGAAAAAGCCAGCATGCTCCTTGGAATATAGATATTTTTTAAATTGCAAAACAATAAGTGCCTTCAACCCCAAAACAATAAGTGCTCATTGTTTTCTAAAGGAACTGGGTGGTTGATATTGAGACCTGCTACTGTACTGTATTGTGCCATGTTTGATAGCCTGCTAGCAGAGAGGCAGGGAAGCATGGAAGGGCAGATGGTAGGACTCGGCTCGGCAGTGCTCGGATGTCTTGTCATGGTGTGGATCAGAGGGGCTGGATGGCAGGCATGAAATGGGCCGTCAGGCCGACAGACAGTGTGAATTGTCAGGGAGAATGTGAGATTTCACAGGGATTATTGGAAGACTGGGAGGCCAGCAGCTGGGCTGTGCTGTTCACCCACACCGACGGCCCGGCCTGCCGCCGCACCACGAGCAGAGCACTGTCAGAGGCAGCTAGCGCCCAGCTCTCATGTTCACAACGTCGTCACATTAGCAGCTCCCAGTCCCTGTGTGTGTGTGTGTGTGTGTGTGTGTGTGTGTGTGTGTGTGTGTGTGTGTGTGTGTGTGAACGTGTGTGTATTAAGGCAGCAGCGGAGCAGTCACTTTGGCCTGTCAATGACAGCACGACCCTCTGTCTCTCAGACAGAGTTGAGACTACATGGGGCTGGTCAAAAGGTTTTTAAAGTGGTTATTTATCTGCAGTATGGGACAATTGTCAGTCCTGATTCTTCATCTGTGTTAGAGGGAATTGCTGCTATTGATAGTGACTGATTGGTGGTAATTGACTCTAGCCTCTCGGCACTGACTTGGGTGGCCTCTCTGTGCTCTCCTCTGGTGAGTTGTACAGCTGCACCCACCGTTGTAAATATTCCACAATGTCACAGGCAACACCCATGCTTAGTCTACACTCCACACCACTGGATGTTGAAGCCATGGAGAAGGATTGGCGTGTCATCAGTTGGGTATGCACCATGATGCGTCCCAGTTGTGAGATCACAGGGTTGTGCTCCTCGCTACTTTTCAATAACAATTTGAAGGCACTGGGATGCAAGTCTAAAGAGAGGTTATGGGTTTAAAGGGTTATGGCACTGGGTGTAAGAGTCAGTAAGCTACTATTATTTAATATGAGTCTCTCTGTACACAACATCATGATCATGAAGTACGTAAAAACGGTGGAAAAACAAAGCATAGATCACTTGACTTAAATGGTGGAGCGAATGCTGTCTTCCGTTATTCACTCCCTCATGGCTAGGACATCTGGAGCATGGGGTACAACTGAATAGGAAGATACAGAGGACATCCAGTACCCCAAAAACTAAATGCAGTGTTCCAATCACTTGCAAATCCCAAAGGTTTGGCTTTTTCTTTTGTGCAGCGTTCCTTTCAGTTCTGGACAGGAGCCCTGAATCATGTCCATATGTGCTTTTTTCCATTTTATATACATTTACAACAGTAATAGTACAATAGTACATTTAGTACACAGGTTTAGGGTCTGATTGCAACACTTTCTTGCAACAGTTTCTTTGGTTTTTCATAACGCACAAAAAAATAAATAAAAACAATTGCTTTTTGGTTCTCAATTTGTTTTTGGCTCGGTGGTTTAAAAAAAAAAAATTGTTTCCATATAGATAAATACTACACTGTTTTGAGTGGGTATTCCTTGGTCAAAATATAATAGAAATAGCACAGTTCTTCTAGGAAGGTTTTTGAAATGCATATAATGCAAACTTTGGAAAGAAAGGCACTTATAGGAGTCTACACAGTTTGTGGGCATTCTTTAGGCCAGGTATTGGCCTTAGTCTGAGGTGCAGATACTGATGAAGTTGTGGTGAATGACATTAGAATACTGTAAGTTAAGTTGTGTGCCCACAGGACTGTTTGGTAGCCAAGGCCATTTTAGCTGGGGGAGTAGCGGTCAATGATACGGGAGTGGGAGTCAGAGAGGGACCCTGGGGGAGGGGGCAGGGCCTGGATCCCCAGGACATCCATCTTGTCATGGTGGTTGAGGCGCAGGTGTTCTGCTGCCAGTTTGGACAGCGGGAACAGGCTCTCCATGGCATGCTCTACCAGTAGCTCTGAGGCCTTCTCCTGCTTCAGCCCCAGGTGCTCTGCTGCGTATTTACTCAGGGGGTAGATCCCCTCCGAAAAGTCAAGCTTTAGCTTTCCGTCGGCCGTCAGAGCCCCTCCGGCCCCCCCACTGCTGTGCATCTTCATGTGGCTGATGAGGTTGCGCTGCTGGGCGAACTTGCCCCCGCACACCTGACACTCATAGGGCTTCTCCCCGGAGTGGATGCGCATGTGCTCTGTGAGGCGGTACTGGCGGGTGAAGCGCATGCCGCAGTGGTCGCATGCAAAGGGCTTGAGTCCCAGGTGGCTGCGCATGTGGCGGGTCATGGTGCCGCGCTGGGTGAACTTCTTGCCACAGATGCTGCAGGGGTAGGGCCTTGTGAGCCAGTGGGTCTTCTCGTGCTGGCGCAGCGTGGCCGGGTCCTTGTAGGACTTCTCACAGGAGTTACAGCGATAGGGTCTGATGATCTCCCCCAGGACCCCAGGAGTCAGGCTCTGGCTGGACTTCCCCTCCAGGTAGGACAGGCTGCCCAGGTTGCCATTACCGTTGCTGTTGCTGCTGTTGTTTTTGGGGTTGCTGTTGCTGCTACCCATCTCCCCTCCAGAGTACAGCTCCTCCTCTGTGTGGGTCTCTACATGGGCGTTGAGCTGCTCAGAGCTAGGGAAGCCCTTGTCACAGGGGATGCACACGTACAGGTTGTCCCCAAAGCTCTCAGGCTCGTAAGGTAGGTGGAACCTTCCCATGGCCCCTGTGGGTGATGGTCGACCCTCACTACTGCCTGTCTCCTCACTGCCTGACCCACTCTTCTCATCCTCCCCGTCACAGCCCACCCTACGGTAGCGATCCTCGCTTTCCTCCCCTGCCTTATGATGGTGGTTGTGATGCTGGTGGTCCTGGTCTCCGTTTCGACCCCCTTCCTCCTCATCTTCGTCATCTTCTTCATCTTCAGCTGTGTATGACAGTGGCTCATGCTTCACCCAGCGGTAGATGTTGCCCACCTCCCTGCTGGGCTCTCCAGCCTCTGTGGGGGTGTCGGGGCTGGGGGGGCAGGGGTAGTGGTCTGGACCTTGGGAGCTGGAGCGGTGGAGGTGGGGCAGGTGGGGCCCGAGGGGCTGGTTGAGGTGGGGGTAGGAGTAAAGAGGGAGAGACCCAGCCTGATCAGCTGTTTCCATCTTTTCTGTGGGGTAGGCCCCGCCGTTGGCCCCCAGCATTGGGCTAGTGCGGCTGCTCAGCCCCCCCTCCCGATCCTCATCGTT